>NC_143261.1:89271906-89579615 GCF_984573655.1 Nuphar pumila
CTCTCTCCCTTCTCTTTCTGCTTCTATGCACATCCAACAGAAGATCTTACATTGCTCCATCAAGCACCGACTGACCTGCACATTCACTGTTGTGGAGCCTGATTTAGAGTTTTTACCCTTACAGGAGGAGGGTTTGGGGGCTCCTCCCAGCGTGGGTAGCATCATTCAACTAAATGAGTTGTAGATCCTGATTCAGAGTTTTTACCCTTACAGGAGGAGGGTTTGGGGGCTCCTCCTAGCGTGGGTAGCATCATTCAACTTGATTCGTTGTGGAGCCTGATTCAGAGTTTTTGCTCTTATAGGAGAGGGGTCTGGGGGCTCCTCCCAACGTGGGTAGCATTATTCAACTTGAAGAGTTGTGGAGTCTGATTCAGAGTTTTTACCCTTACAGAAAGGGGGGTCTGAGGGCTCCTCTCAACGTGGGTAGCATCATTCAACTTGATGAGTTGTGGAGTCTGATTCAGAGTTTTTGCCCTTATAAGAGGAGGGTTTGGGGGCTCCTCTCAGCGTGGATAGCATCGTTCAACTTGATTCATTGTGGAGCTTGATTTAGAGTTTTTTCCCTTATAGGAGGAGGGTTTGGGGGCTCCTCCCAGCATGAGTAGCATCGTTCAACTTGATTCGTTGTGGAGCCTGATTTAGAGTTTTTGCCCTTACAGGAGGGGGGTCCGGAGGCTCCCCCCGACACGAGTCCCGGGTGTCGTGGTCAAAAAATGCATAGGGTATCGTGGTGAGAAAGACATATTTTTGTGCCCCGAAGATGATTATTTAAGACCCAGTCTCTGCACTGCAGGATTATATGAGAAAGAAATCTCCTCTGGAGGAGGCCATGAACATCAACTCTCTCACACTCTCTCTCTCCCTTCTATTTCTGCTTCTATGCACATCCAACAGAAGATCTTACATTGCTTCATCAAGCACCGGTTGACCTGCACATTGACTGTTGTGGAGCCTGATTAGAAGAAATCAATGAAAAATCCAACAAGGAGCATGCGAGAATCAAGATGTGGATGTCAAGCGAGAATGGTGTTGTGCAACTCAAATAACACAAAATAATAAGGGTCTGGTTTTTAGTTAAAATGAGGAATGCAATGACAATAGAAATCACTGAAAATTTACAGAAATAAACTAGACTCAATAACAAAGACACCACTTTTTACGGATTTGGAATATGACCTCCGGTTAGAGAGATATGGCCCTGACAAGTTTGTCCTAATTCGGGTAGCGATTTACAACGATTTGCTTACTGAATAACACTACAAATCGCTATAGTGATTTGCGGAAGATACTACAAATCGCTATAGCGATTCGCGAAAGAATTTACAAATCACTATAGCGATTTGCGAAAGACACTACAAATCGCTATAGCGATTTACGGAAGACACTATAAATCTTTATAGCGATTTACGGAAGACACTACAAATCGCTAGCGATTTGTAGTGTCTTCCACAAATCACTATAGTGTTTCGTTGGAGACCCGAAAATACTACAAATTGTTGTAGGAAAGCCCGATAATAATACAAATCGTTGTTGGAAGGCCCAAAAAAATTTTGGTCCGGAGGGCGCTGCCCCCCGAGCCCCCGCCAGGGGCGGCCCCCCCTAGACCCCCCCGCCCGCTGACCGTGCAGCGGGATCCGCGCCAGGGGGGAGCCCCCGGACCCCCCTCCTATAATGGCAAAAACTCTAAATCAGGCACAAAAGTAGAGAGAGAAGGGAGAGTGAGTGAGAGGGTTGATGTTCATGGCTTTCTCCAGGGGGAACTCTTTACCTCCTTTGATTTCTTTTCTAGAGAGAGAGAGAGGGTTTTACAGTGTTTTACGGAGAAGGAAGAAGAAGAAGATGACGATGGAGCAATGTAGAATCGTCTGTTGGATGTGCACAGAAGTAGAGAGAGAAGGGAGAGAGAGTGAGAGGGTTGATGTTCATGGCTTTCTCCAGGGGGAACTCTTTACCTCCTTTGATTTCTTCTCTAGAGAGAGAGAGGGTTTTACTGTGTTTTACGGAGAAGGAAGAAGAAGAAGATAACGATGGAGCAATGTAGGATCGTCTGTTGGATGTGCACAGAAGTAGAGAGAGGGTTGATTGAGTGAGAGGGTTGATGTTCATGGCCTTCTTCAGGGAGAACTCTTTGCCTCCCTTGATTTCTTCTCTAGAGAGAGAGAGAGGGTTTTACAGTGTTTTACGGAGAAAGAAGAAGAAGACTTTGAAGAGTCAACATCATCCTCGACTTTCTGGATGGAGGACATGTTTGTCCTTTTTTTGAACGGAGAAAGAAGAAGAAGACTTTGAAGAGTCAACATCATTCTCGACTTTCTGGATGGAAGACATGTTTGTCCTTTTTTTGAACTGTTTGTTTTTTCTTTTTTGAATGAAGGGCATTTTTGTCATTTTCTCAAACAATCACTTTATGAGAAAAATAGCAAGAAAGGGTACTTAAGTCTTTGCAACAACACCAGAGTCCGATGCAAAGTTATGTCAACATACACGGGAATACGAGCCCCATGTGCTTGTATACGTGGTGCTCATTCAAAGCCCCGAACACAGACGTGGGATTCTGTGAATCATCGGGGGCGAACATACACCACCCTCTCTCTCTCTCTCTCTCTCTCTCTCTCTTTCTCTTTCTCTCTCTTCAAGGCGTGAATCTTAAGACTACGTACTTCGCTCCTTGCCCCATTCAAAAGCCACAAAAAACAATATGTTTGGATACCCCACCCAACCCAGACAGAGAGAGGGAGAGAGAGAGAGATTATAAATTGTAAGAGTTAATTAAACTTTGAATTTAAACTAAAACAAACATTGAAAGAAGCGACGAAAAACTGTTTATCTAATTTTTAAAGTTATTAGCTATTTTGCTCTACTTATCATGTACTTGAAAGATTAATCGGCTAACATAACCCTTAGCTACGGAGGGTTGTTATGATACTATAATGTTCTTCAATGTATGGCATCAACATGATCAGCTGAAACTACTATTCAAAATTATGGATGTCCACATGCAAAAACTCTTGCACCATATTCTAGTTTTGAAAAATATGATTCGTTTTACAAGAACAACTTGATCATGTTAATTGATGAATATTCTGCTTCCATGACAAAACAATATTTGAAAGCATCCCAACCAGCAAAAAGACCAAATACCCAAATGAAAAAAAAATGGGTCTGAAATCAAGATTTAGATTTAGAATTGAAAACTCAGCCAAGGTCATTTATTCATTAATTTTGCTATTGTTTTCAAGTAGCTGCAGAAGTGTGCTGTGGGAATGGAAAGAACCGTGTTCTGGGGTTGCTTCTGCTGTTTTCTGCTGAGACATTGCGTTCACACGAGGGGCAGATGCTTAGTGTTGTAGCAGGGATTTGGATGCAACATGGGTTTGTAAGAGTTAATGTTTTTAGTGCTCTGAGCTCTTCAAGCTCCCTCTGTAGACGCCGGTTTTCCTCTGTTAGCGTTTCACAGCACCGTTTCAAGTGCTCGCAATCGACCTCAGTTTGCTTCAGCTTAGTCCTGTTTTTGTTATGAGATATTGTCAAGAATTTAGCAGATTGAAGGCAACGTGCAGGTAAATAGAAAAACAGGTGTTGATGAGGTTACCTTGCTCTCCTGTTTTGAAACCAGACTTCCACTTGGCGCGGTCGGAGATTCAGTTGCTTTGCCAGGACTAGCTTTTGTTTCTGCAAAATGGAATGCTGAGTTATGCCCCCCCTCTCTCTCTCTCTCTCTCTCTGTCTGTCTCTCCCTCTAAACCACTGAATTATGCATTGGTTAAGTGGGTTTGCAATGAGATCTTTGTGCAGGAAACAAGCGAAAAGCAAGTGAGAAGCAAAGGAAAAGTGAAGGAGAAACGAAAAATATAGATATTAGTATGAAAAACGCATAAAACAATAGGAAAGCAAGGGCAGGCGATAGGAATCAAGTGAGAAATAAAAGAGATGCGAGAAGAAAGCGATTTGAAAAGTGAGAAGCACACTTCCTACAAATGAAAAGGTTTCTCACAAATGAGAAGTGACTTTCCCTATGCTGGCCCCAAAGTGTGCTGTTTTCCTCTTCGAAAGTGCACTTAAACTATAGATTGGAAACAATAGATAACAGTGCACCAAATCAAGTAAGATTGAAAGTATGCTGACTGACCTGTAGAATTTGGTGTACGTGAATGGAACAGCAGCATCCAACTGTTGTCTACCTTGAAGCATGATGTGGATGGAGCTATGATGCTTACAGAAATGCTTAGTTTAATGTATTATACTGAATAGTTAGAGCATGCAATACAATACTCTTCATTGATCGATTTCCCATGCTTTTCTCTCTTTTTTTTATTAACAGGGAGAGACCGCCGGTATAGTTTGGAAGTCCTTTAGTGTCAGAGATTCTACGTTGACCATGGCCCTATATTAGTGTAAAAATCTATTTGGCTTTAGAAATTATAAGTGTAAGTTTTTTTGTTCAATCAGAGCTCATAGATGTGTTCAGCATGGTCCAATTGCCAAGAGTAACTGTTGGATCTTGTTTTTTAATAAAAAATACAGTTTTCAAGTCATGAAAATTCGAATATTGTGAACTGTTCGACTTTTGAAGGTCTTCCAAAAACCTATTTGTGTAATATAATTAGATGATTCAAGAGCCAATTCCCACTAAGCAAACCATGTAGATTACGTCTGTTAAGATAAATTCAAGAAAAATAAAAAAAAAGTCAGTCTGAACAAGTTTCACATTGGTGAAGTTTGAAAAATCACACACACAAGGAAATTGGTACGCATGAACTCATGATAGGAACAAACTACAAACCCCATACAAACTGACATTTTCCGCACTTTTTCACTTGTCCAACCCCATAGATGTGTTTGGCATGATTGTTTCGTTAGGAATCGTGGATCTTATTATTTTCATGAATAAATATGAAATTTTCAGTCTTTAATATTTACAAATTTTAAATAATTTATTTTCAATTTATTTTAAACCCGCTCATGTGTCCTAATCAATTGATGGATGAACCAATTCCTATAAAATTAAACGTGTAAAATACATCTATACATTCAGTTTAAAAAAAATACTAAAAATACTGATTCATGTGAACTGTTTCACGGATGCAGTTCTGCTTATGCATTTCTCTCTCTCTCTCTCTCTCTCTCTCTCTCTATATATATATATATATATATATATATATATATATATAACTGAAAATATTAGGCCCCATTTCTCGTTCTGCGCCCCTTTCTATCCCATAGGTTTTAAGTATTTTCTGAACTGTTAGATGTGTTCAGCATGCTCAATTTAGTGGGAATTGACTATTGGATCATGTTTTTTCAAAAAAATAATTTTTTTTCTGAGCCAGGAAAACCGGGAAAAACTGGTACCTTCATAGCCATTGATTTTTGATCACCGAAAAAACCTATATACATGTCATATTCCGGAGATCCAAAAGTCGGTTCCCACTAAACAAAACCTATAGATCACATCTACGATGTTCTGCTATTTTTGAAGAGGCCTAACAAGACCTAACGAAAAAGGGGTCTAAGGAATGCATTACTCAAAAAAGAGTGCCTAACAAAAGAGGGCCCCATGTTTTTTTTATATCGTTCATGTTTCGAATGAACAACATCTGAATGGTTTAAAATGAACGGCTCACAATGAGCCTTATTTTCTGATTGATGGGTGTCATTCATCCAAGGTGCCTTTGATCATCTCTCTTCTTTGTTAGGCATCCAAGGCAGAAAAGGTTCAGAAAGAAATACCAAAAAAAGTAATGTGTTCCTTGGGCTCTCTTTTTTTTTTTAGGCCTCTTCAAAAATCATAGTTTTATTTTTTATCACATCTAACACTGTAGACATGATCTATAGGTTTTGTTTAATGGAAACCGACTTTTGGATCGTCGCTGACTTGTCAGGTCTTTTTGGTGATCCAAAATCAATGGCTATAAAGGTACCAATTTTTTTGCTCATAAAAATATGTTTTTTCATAAAAAAACATGATCCAAGAATCAATTTTCACTAAATTGAGCATGCTAAACATATCTTAAGGTTAGATCTATCATAAAACACTTAAAACTTATGGGGCGGAACCAGAAATGAGGCCTAATATGCTCACATCTCATATTTATATAAATGAAATTAAACCTACTCACTAAAAACATGTCAAACCTACCCACTACAAGTTTTATTGAATTTTTGGTATTTTTTTCAAAATTCTGACGGTACAAATATGATCTATATGCTTGTTTTTACAGGAATCAGTTCTTGGAGCATTTGATTATGCATGAATAGGTTTTTTATAAGTTTCAAAAATCAAAGGCATATAATTTTCACAAATTTGCGAGGCTCCAAAATTCATGATCCAAGTGTCAATTTCTAGTAAATCGATCATGAACACATCTATTGAAAAAAATACAAAAAAAAAAAACATTGGGTAGGTTTGACATGTTTTTTAGTGGCTATCTGCAGCCCAACTGGTTCTTGCTAGTTGGAATGATTGCCAAGACAGCATAAGGACACATGCTGGTGTGTGGTTGAGGCCAAATTTCTTTTTTTTTTATATTTTTTAATAAAAGTACATTTTAACTATTAAAATTTTATTTTATTTTTATTAATTTAACATTAAAAAATCATGTCTTATATTTTCCAAAAGTCGAACTCACGTCACGTATCCTGGTAGGTGTTAGCGAATGTTTGTGACACAGATGGCTTCTCTGATGGCGCCCGTGAAATTAGAATTTTTAGCGGTCAAGCGACTGAAGCCACACACGATGACGTTTCTGAAATAGTCGTTGCACGGGCACAGACCATATGCAACTTTCGTGGGGCCCATTATTTGCGAACATTGATTATTGACCTTGACAATTTGAAAACAGGTTTCCGAGTGGCCTACCAAGACCTTGATAAATCTGGAGTACATCACCACCGCTAATTTCCAAAATCCAACGGTTCTCAATGTGAACCCTAATATGTGACGTCCATTGATAATAACAACACTCTATGGGGAATAAAAAAGTGGTTGAGGAATGTCGCAAATCTCGTTTGGATATATAAAAATACAAAAAGTATATATCAAATTGAAAATAACATATAAAAATTGATTAAAACCATAATAAAACTACTTACGAATGAAAGGTCAAAACTGTTAACATCATCATGGCTAGGTCTTTGATCCTGAGGATGGTTTCTCCTGTGTCAATATCAGAAAAAAAGAGTATATATGATCTATGATGAGAGTTTTATAATTTTAAGCTGTTTGGATTTGAATCCTCATGTATTTAGCTGATTTGGATCCTAGCGGTCTGCTAGCACTAACTATCTCTCCCTGCTGCATGAAAGATGCTACAAAACTTGCTTACCGGATTAAGGGTGCTGTGCTCCCTGAAGCTTTCCTCAAGATAGGCATATTGCTCCTTTGAAAGGCGCAGCTTCTTCCTTGCAGATGCGCCTTCTTCGTCATCACTGCATCTCGAGCCAGCTCTCTCTGTTTCAGACTCGTTTGTGAGAGCCTCCCATTCTCTCTTCACACTTCTACCATGAGAGTTCGGAACGGTAACGGCCGCATTGCCGTTGATGGATCGATTGGATCTCGGGGCTGTTTTTCACATCAAGAAGAAGCTCTACATCAAAATCAAATGACAAGATTGTAAATGAGTAGAATTTCTCTACTAAATTTGTTGAAATCATTGATAATCTGCTATTGCATCCCATATGATACTAAACATACTAACTGTATCTAATTAACCAACCAACTTGTTTGTCATTAAACATAAGATTCATATTGAGAACTTATTATGCACAAAGTATGCATATTGTATACTGGTCAAATCTATAGGCGTAACTTCTCTGTATTCATCAAGATCATAACCTAAGCTAGCTATCCTCTCTATGTTCTGCATCCAGTAAGATACTAAAGATAATACCTTGCCGCAAGGTCGAACCTGGGCCTACTCTCCTATAGGCAGGGGGATCTCAAGGACTTTGCCAACCAGAGGCCGCCAGTCAATGTGCAATCGGTGATGAGGGTTTTTCTCCCCCCCAAAAAAACCTTTATTTAATGCACCCAACAACTTGTTTGTCATTAAACTTTAGATTCGGGAGCTTATGCACAAGGTTAGCGCGTGTACACACACACACACACACACACATATATATATATATATATATATATATATATATATATATATATATATATATATATATAATGCGTTCTTTCTGCCCACCTTCTTGTTCTGCCCCATTCTTTTCCCTCAAAATTATTTTTTTTGGTATTTTTTTCACATCCAACACCATAGATGTGATTTATAGGTTTTGTTTAGTGGGAAACGGCTTTTATATCATCAGAATCTGACCTGTATACAGGTTTTTCTAGTGATCCAAAATCAATAGCTATGAAGGTACCAGTTTTCCTCAGCTCATAAAAACATGTTATTTCATCAAAAAACATGATTCAAGAGTCGATTCCCACTAAATCGAGCATGCTAAATACGTCTACTGGTTCAGATCTATCATAAAACACTTCAAAACTATGGGGCAGAATGAAAAATAATATGTTGAGCTCTCTCTCTCTCTCTCTCTCTCTCTCTCTATATATATATATATATATATATATATATATATATATATCAAAGCCAATCTCCGCAGTTAACAATTTAAAAAAATTGCACATCAAATGCTAGCACATTTACTACTCCAAACAAATAATTTATGACCAAACTTCTATCTTAACCCGGTGTAAGGTAGAATTGTGACAAAATATTTAAACGACAAAAAACGGCTGCCAATATTTCGTGAGATTTCTGCATTTTTTGTTGACAAAATATATATCAGGTGAAAAAATAAATTTAAAAGCTATGAAAATTTTATGTAAAAGAAACAGGATAATAAAAGAATATAAAAAAGGACTGCTTATATAGCTGATAAAAAAGAAGACATGGTGTTAAAATCGCGATAGATATCACTATATTTTTGGCAGTTTAAAATGGCTGACAAAATTATATCACGATGTTTTCACTATATTTTCGAAAATCTAACGATATTTGTCACTTTGTGACAGAGAAGGAAGGATATATATATATATATACACATACCTATTACAGTCGAGGATAAATTCAAATCTACTCGCAAACTTGGGCTCATGGGAAGCAAATCAAACTGAACCAGTCGATGATTCTTAAAACCTTTAATTACACCATCTCTGTCACCACTGTAAGGCATGCCTACTGCTATCCGAAGGTCTGCTGCTGTACTTGTTGTGGCCTCTTTTGGTGCTTCTCCAATGGACAAACCGAGCTCCATTGCAGGATATACAACCTGAAAGCTTTGCAGGTGTGGAAGAAAGAAAGTGAGAAATGGAGAAGAGAACGCCACCTACCACTTGGGACTTTGAAATAATAGCATAGTCTTGAGAGAGGTTTTTATACGTAGGGTTGTGGGGTTTTGTTGCTTTTGAGATGACGAAAAAGAAGAGAAAGGAAACAAGAAACGGTAGGTGGTTTTTGACCCAACGTACAAAGAGGGTTGATGAACACACGTGAAGGCTGGATGGCTAGTATTTAATGTACGATGGAGCCCATCCTATTTCAAAGGATAACGATGGAATCCGAGTTCAATAATGTAAGAGAAAATGTCTTGTATGCCCTCAAGGATGTGTCCCTTGTGTCCTCTTCCTCCAGGCAAAGCATCAGGCTCTTTTAACAAATGTAAAAAAATATCAAAAAAATAATGTTTTTAGTATTATTTTAATTGTTTTAACACGACATCTCATAATAATTTTATTATTATTTTTGAGCTGATACAGAATGATTCACTTGAGTATCGGTATCGGCCAATGCAGCTGAACCTGTGGCCAAAAGATTCAGGGCCCATACCGATACTGACAGCATTGAGAACAAGCAGTCTTTCTTAATGTCATAAAAAAAAAATTAGAGTAAATAGCAAATTTGATGCTATGTGGCCAAACGTTCCTAAACGACATCTGGATCATAAATACCATGTGTTTGAGTCTGAATCACTAACACGCGCCTAGGTCGCCCAAGTGGTAGCAGGCTTGTGGAGAAGGCGCTGACCCCTTCATCCCAAGTTAATTCGACTCCCACTGAGTGTGCGGGTGCCTTTCATTAGTGAACTTCACTTAAGCACTTGGGTGACTGTGATCATACACCCGGAGATTATCTGCTTCAGCAGAGAACTTCATCATCATAAAAAAAAAAAAATCTGAATGTCCAGAGATTTGCTACTATCTGTCTGAATCAGGGTCAATGTCATAAATCTACAACTTTGATATCTTGAAAATTTGGCTTTTTTGAGAAAATCTTGAAAAAACATGTATAAGTAAAAATAAATATAAACATGTAAAATATGTACAAGATAGTGTTGACTTAAAGTGGATCCAAGATGCAACGCTGCAGATTTTCAAAACAAAAGTTTGTCAAAAAATTATTAATTTATGATTTTTTTCTCTTTGCAGCAAAATTTAAAAAAACAATTTAATAGCAAAAACAAACGATAATTAGTTGCCGGTTTTAAAAGATGTCAGGTAAGTCACAGGCATGTGGCCAACCACCCATTGTCCACCTAATATTTCACTTAAGCAAACCAAAATAAGTTATTTATTACAAAGTACGGCTTGTTAAAACAGTACTAGATAAAATTGAGTTTGTAAATGAAATGTCCAACATAGTCTAGAGAAACTCTAGATCTCGATGTCGCCTAGCTCTGCATATTACACTACAGGTTCAACATCTTTATCTTCTATAAAACAGGGTCAGAACCATTGCTGGTCTGGAAGAAAGAATTTCAAATCTAACAAGTATAATATTTTGAAGCATAAAGAGCCACTTTAGGACCGTTGTTAAAAACATCATAGCTCAAGTTTCTGTGACTTAGCGTATCGATATCCCATGAATCGAAACATGAGCTTCTCGAGCATAGCTTAGCCATGCAGATATAATTTGGGTCCCTTGCTCAGTTGGTTCAAAAGTTTACTAAGATCAATAACTTACATAAGGTGATACATGAGTAACACCAACACACATTCATTCATTCATCGTTATACTTATAGCTAATGTATTGTTTCGATGATTACTAGTTTACCCCTTGGCACGTGAGAGAACTTGACATCGGCATCAAACAAAGTCATCTTGAGGTTTATTATGCTATCTATTTTTTTATACTTTAGAGGCCGAAGTGACCATGTGCATAGTGAGGTGACATTTTTTATGTTGGGATAAACTCCAGTAGGCCGGTTTGGATGTATCCTTCTACTGTAGTAGCGAGGTTCAATCCCTAGATTATAAGGATAACCCGACCTCCTAACCTTCGAATGACGGAAGACCACTTGAACTCTTTGGTTCATAATATCATACATGCCACTCGATGTGGTACCATCATTGTCTGCCTCGATAAGTATGAAGTCCTGAAGGGGTTTGATGACAAAATCTTTCTTATTCAGACGTTGAGTACCATATAAGCAATCCAGTGCATTCTACATGAAGGAAATATGAACCCAAACCCACTCAATTTTTTGAAACACAGGTTGGTTCCCGTGTGGTTAGGGATTACCTTTATGTTTTATTTATATGCTTGCGAACATTGCTCTTGGCATCTATGACCTTCATGAGTGCTTCACCCCTTATCAGTGGACAACCCACTCTGGTACAACGACACTTACGAGTGTTATTATAGTATAGTGTTTCATAGAGGCATGCATAGACAAGGATCACTTTGTACCGACTACTCAGGCTATTTAGTCGCATCGAGCACATGCATAATAAGGCACAATCGCTACTTCGACATATCGGCCCTTATGAGTATGGTGCCCTTGAAAGCAAAAATAGAACAATCCATCCAGGCAGGTGTACTGATAAAACTTGGTAAAAAATTGATGGATTTCTTTTCTTTTTTTTTTTTGTAGCAAAATTTAGAAAAGGTTTTTAACAACAAAAGTAGATGATAGTTAGTCGTTGATTTAAGAAAATATCAGGCAAGTCACAGGTATGTGGCAAAGCACTCATTGACTACCAAAGTATTTTATTTAAGCAAACCAAAATGAGTTATTTATTATAGATAGTACAGCTTGGTAAAGCAATACCAAATAAAACTAGGTTTGTAAACGAAATATCCAACACAGTCTAAAGAAGCTCTGGATCGTGATGCCGCCCTACTCCGTATATCACACCATAGATTCGATACTTGTATCCTCCATAAAACGGAATTAGAACCATCGTTGGTCTGGTAGAAAAGCATTTCAATTCTAACAAGCATAAAACTTGAAAATATGAGAAGCCGCTTAAGGGCTATAGATGGAATATCATAACTTAAGTCTCCATGACTTAGCGTATCGATATCCCATAAATCAAAGCAAGAGCTCATCGAGCTTAGCTTAGCCATGCAGATACAATTTGAGTTATTTGCTCGATCGATCCAGCAGTGTACCGATATCAATACCTTACATAAGGTGATGCATGAATAATAGTAACATACATTCATTCATTGATTCATCATTGTACCTATAGGTAATGCATTATTTTGATGATTACTTATTAACTCTCTGAAATGTGAGAGAACTTAACTTTGGCGTCAAATGAAGCTATTTGGAGGTTTATTATGTTATGCATTTTGTATACCCTATAGGTTTGAGTGACCATGTCTATAGTGAGGCAACAGTTTTCATGTCGGGAGACCCCTACCAGTCCGGTTCATATGCATCCTTCTATTGCAGTAGCGAGGTTCAATCCCTAGATCTTAAAGATAGACCGACCTCCTAACTTCTGAGTGACAGGACACCACCTGAACTCTTTGATCCATAACATCATACATGTCACTCGAGATGGTACCATCATCGTCATTCTATGATGAGCGTAAGTCCTGAAGGGGTTCAACAACATAATCTTTCTTATTATGACGTCGAGTGCCACATAGGCAATCCAGTGCATTCTGCACGAATGGAATATATACCCAAACCTCACTAAGTTTTTTGAAGCATGAGTCGGTTCTCGTATGGTCAGGGACTACCTTTATATTTTGTTCATATGCATGCAGAACCTCGCTGTTGGCATCTATGGACAACCAACTTCAGCACAACTACCCTTACGAGTATTGTTGTAGTACAATATTTCGTAGGGGCATGCATAGACAATGATCGCAGTGGATGGACTGCTCTGCGTATTTAGTCGCATCGAGCATTGCCCTAAAAAGGTGCAACGACTACTCTGACACATTGGCCCTTATAAGTACGGTGCCCTTGAAGGCAAAAATGGAATGAGCCATCCAAGTTGAGTTTCAACAATGGAGGCATCATCATTTCATTCATACTAGCTCATGTGGGTAATTTTGCAAAAATTTTGGCAGCACCTCGTCTATTTGACAAAGGAAGCGTGATGTTACTTTTTGCTTAAAGAGTATCTTTTCAGAATTTTTGGCAGCATCTCTTCTATTTAACGAGAAAATCGCTATGCTCATTTAAGTTCTGTGAACATCTTGTCAACATTTTTGGCAGCATCCCCCTGTTTATCACGAAAACTTCTCCATTCGTTTGGAGATAAATGTGCACCATTGTGCATACTTTGCATCTTCTATGGTTTATTGGAAACTCAGGCCTTATTGAGGCCATACGTTGGTGACTCAGATATTTACAAAACAATAGTTTTGCGCAAATGTGAAACCTTTTCAATAAGAGTTTCTTCACCGAATAATATTTTAAACAAGACAAGGCATTTGGAATCGCTTTGGCGATAGAGAACAATCACAATTTGTATGCTTATTATAGCATAACTATATATAGTAAAAGTGAGAGCATGTGTACATAATAGCGCAACGACAATGTAAAATACGTAAGTAAGGCACGGTGGGTTAAACCACACATCAGGCTAAGTAAATTATGAAAAGCAGAAGCCTTGGTGCATAAAGCATGACAATAATATGAAAATATGTAAGCAAGGCCCGATATATGAAACCACGCATCGAGCTAAGTAAATTGCAAAGACCAGAAGCCTTGGCACATAAAGTGCAACAGCAGGACAAAATGCGTAAGCAAGGCCCGGTGGGTGGAACTACGCACTGGGCTAAGTAAATTGCGGAAAGCAGAAGTCTTGGCGCCATATATCGTGACAACAAGACAAAATGCGTAAGCAAAGTATATATATAGTAAATAGCGAATTAGTCGTAAGGATATGCGCATACACACCGAAGAAATCTTGTGATGCCCTAGTGGGTGTAATCCAATGACTGACTCTATGGCACTTAGTTCACAGTAACGATTGATCGACAATTTTTTAATTTTGTCCAAAGAGTGACTTATGGCTCCTTGACGGTTTGAACATATATCCCTGAGGATATATATATTCTAAGTATAATTGGCTATGTAAAATTAATTTGTTTCACATTTTGGGTTAATATAATAAATTTACATAAAATATCTCTTAGTTTTATTCAAAAATTTTTACTGAAAAATTATGGGGTTTACATCATTACTCTATTAAAAGAATTTTGTCATCAAAATTCTGTTACGAGTACTATATGAATAGCATGAGATATTTCTTCCTCATATTGGATTGATAATGTAATCAACAACAAGACTAAGTAGGCATGATGTTTCTTTCACTAGTATGTCAACGTATTCATCCCAGTCAGGTATCGGATAAAAAAATTTGCAATTATTTGTAAAGTGTCTAAGTAGGTGTGGTGTGTCATTCACCTAGTTCATTATTACATTCATTTCAATCATTACCTCATATCACAATCTATAATCGATGGGGGTATGCTTGTTATATCTGAGTTCAATATCAAATCATGCTACAACAATGGCAGCAAAGCCAAATCCATAGTCTTCCAACATGCTATCAATCATAGCCATTCTATGCGTCTATTTCATATACCTTGATCATTTTCAAAAGGATTTATCATATTTGAACAAGTTTTCTATCAGACTACCTGGTCTTGAAAATGTATCTTCTCACAGGCTCATTCTCATTGGACTTACCTGACATTGGAACTGTACCCCCTCACGGAATCGTCCTACCCAAGCTACTGATTTTGAACATATAGTATAAGGTCCCTCAGAACTGCCTGATTGTAGAGCTGTATATCCTCACAGACTCTCTCTGGCCAAACTATCTAATCTTGGATATATAAAACCTCACAGGATCCTCCTCTTAGGAACAGTTTCTCAACGGTTTACGAATTTTAGCAAGTGACTTCTAGTATTGTAATTGCACAAACACAATTACCCACTCATAGGGTCAATGGCCACCAATTTAAGACCAAACACATATATTTTCAATTAACAAGTCACAAGATTATCGACCACTATTTTATGGAAAAAACACATATTCATTTAGATAACCATACACAAGGTCATGAGCCACCTGTATGGGCTCGAGCATTTAATTGATTTTATGTTATTTTATGGTTTTTTATACCAAATACAACTTCTACCTATCAAGGGTATTCTAGTTCCTTGATAAGGTCACCATTTGCAAGTTGTTTGGTATTTTCGTAAATAGTATTCATTTTAGCGACAGATTTGTTTCTCTTGTTAATCCGTCGCTATTTAGCGATGGAATTATTCTGTTGCTAATTCTATATTTTCTTGTAGTGAGTGTAGACATGACCCACCATAGGTTTCTGCTTTGTCTTTAATAGTGGCAGTCATTGGAAAGAGGGACATTTTTGCGTTTGTTGGGAGGGTTCTGCAAATTCAATATTTCTCTGTTGATTATCTGAGGTCTTCTTACGACATTCTCTTATACGAAGACCCTGATTGTCGCAATATAGACAACCACCTGTGTTGCGGGGATAGGCCTGTTTGGGGTGTTGTGTGATACACCTTGAACAACTAAAACTGGACTATTGGTAGGGCTGAATGACTCCCTTCATTTGCGATGGCCTCTCGACCAATGAAACAAAGTTCTTTCCTCAAAACTCCCTCTAAGGAAAAGGTGGTCGTGATTCATGCCCACCTGGGAACGTCCTCTTGTTGTTCCTATCATTTGTTGTTGGTTTCTTTCCTATGATCCCCTTAGATCGCTCTTAGTCCATATTTATCCTCGAAGTTGCTGCTATGACAACTTAGAACGTCTGGGCATGCTTGTTATCACACGAGACTGCAACCCTTTCCGTAACTCATTGACGTATTTGTCAGCTATTTCCTAGTCAGTCTCGAACAACCTGAAGCAGTACGCTTGAGGTTTTGAAATTTGGTAGTATAGTCGATGAGACTCGTACTACCTTGTTAAAACTCCAAAACTCCATATTCTTCTGGTTTTTAGAGTGTATAGAGAAGTAGTTATCCAGTAAGGCCCTTCGAAAATCACCATAAGAGATGACTTTGTACTCTAATAATTTGATAATTTTGGTGGTGTCTCGTCACTTTTGTGCATTGTCCTTTAATTGGTATGTACCAAAATTGGTCTTTCGTTCCTCTAGCAATTCCATCACTATAAACACACGTTCAGTCTCCTCGATCCAGCTTTCTGTGATTTCTGGGTCAGCTTTACCGGCGAAGACCAGCGGGTTTAGCTTGAGAAACTTCTCGTAAGTGATACCTCCAGCGTTCTCGTTATGAGGTAGGGTCAGTTCTTGCCTTGTTTCACAGATGACAATGACTAGATTGTTGAGGGTTTTTAAAAGAAACCCCTCGATGTGAGATTCCTTCCTCAACACAGTTCTCCTTGTCTTATGAGACATCCGTTTATTCATGCATAATTAACATAATTTACTTCTTCGATTGCATATAACAAAGCAAACATTTTACTTTGTATATATACTATAAAACAACAAATATTGTTGTAACCCTCGAGTCGTGAGTTGCCATCTATATTTGTCAAAAAAAATCAAGGTCAGAATCTTGAAAGTAATGCTTACACTGCAATATAAAGAATATGACGGATCTCAAATTAGGTTTCTCAGACTTAGGCTATAATACAAATTTTGTAATGCCCCAAATTTTTAAAATAAAACTTGGCCAAAAATTCATGGATTTTATTTTTTTTTCTTTGGAGCAAAATTTAGTAGCAGCAAAAATAAACGATAGTTAGTCATCAATTTTATAAAATGTCAGGCAAGTCACAGTTATGTTGCTAAGCACTCATTGAATACCAAAGTATTTCATTTAAGCGAACCAAAATGAGTTATTTATTACATACAGTGCTGCTTGGTAAAGCAATACCAAATAAAACTAAGTTTGTAAACAAAATATCCAACACAGTCTGGAGAAACCCGGGATCTTGATGCCACCCTACGCTGCATATCACACCACAAATTCGATACCTATATCCTTCATAAAATGAGATCAGAACTATCGCTGGTCTAGTAGAAAAGCATCCCAATTCTAAGAAGCATAAAACTTGAAAATATGAGAAGCCTCTTCAGGGCCACAGATGGAACATCATAGCACAAGTCTCTATAACTTAGTGCATTGATATCCCATGAATCGAAGTAAGAGCTCACTGTGCTTAGCTTAGCCATGTAGATACAATTTGGGTCATTTGCCCGATCAGTCCAGCAATGTATCGATATCAATACCTTACACAAGGTGATGCATGAATAACACTAACGAACATTCATTCATTCATTCATCATTGTACCTATAGCTAATGCATTGTTTTAATGATTATTCATTTACTCCCTAGTACGTGAGAGAACTTAACTTCGACTTCAAACAAAACCATATGAGGGTTTATTATACTATGTATTTTATATATCCTAGAGGCTTGAGTGACCCTGTCTGTAGTGGTGCGACAGTTTTCATGCCGACAGACCTCTACCAGGCCGATTCAGATGCATCCTTCTACTGCAGTAGCGGGGTTTGAAAGTGCACTAGGATCGAGGCAATGAGCACTAGAGGGGGGTGAATAGTGCTTTTATAACTTTCTGCGGAATATTGAAGGATTTTGCAAATCTCAAAGCAAACACACAAAGAACACAAGATTTTATCCTGGTTCGGTCAAACTCGACCTACATCCAGTCCCCAAGCAAAACCCGCTTGAGATTTTCCACTATCAACCTTGTAAACTACAAGATCACACAGACCATAACCGGTCCCACTTTCAGTAACAATCCCACTGAAAGCAAACAACTCCTTTACACCAAGGAGTCCTTTTTACACAAAAAAAAATAACAACTTACAATACAACCTATGAGTCTTCCTTTTGAATGCAAATGAAATGCAATTGGCTTTTGAGGTTGTTGAAATACTCTACTCACGAATTCACTATCTCTCAAAGTGATTTGAGTGAAAAACTGAAGTGAAAGTATCACGTGAGTGAGAAAACAAATACTTGAATGGATAGGAGTGAAAAGCAAGAAGTAATTCAATATAATTCTATTGAATTTTCATGTTTTTGAGTGTAGAATGCACTCATATTTATAGTTAAAAGATTTCATACGTTGAGAGTATGAAAGGGTGTCAAAACTGTCCATTTTGAACGATCAAAATGTTTGAAAAATAAAAAGACACGCCTTTTTGAAGTTTCAGGAAAACGGCAAAATTAGTCGACTGAAACATCAGTTAGTCGACTAATAGTTAGTTATTAGTAGACTGACAGTTATCGTCGGTCAACTGATCTGTTAATCGAGCCGTTTGAAAATCTGAACTTTTGAAACTTAGTCGACTGGAGAAAAGTTAGTCGACTGATAATATCATCAGTAGACTGAAAAACCTTTTAGTCGACTGCTGCTAAAAACTTCTGAAAAAACAAACATTCTGTTCGGTCGACTGATAAAAAGCATTAGTCGACTGCTGCTAAATTTTACAGAAAACACATGTTCTGTTCAGACGACTGAAAAATCATTAGTCGACTGCTGTTAATTTTCCAGAAAACATATATTCTGTCCAGTCGACTGATAAAACCTTCGGTCGACTAATTTGATAAAAATGACTTTTTAGAAAATATGGCGCGAAAGGATTAGTCGATTGATAAGTCTATTGGTCGACTAATAAACATGAAAATTTAAGGAAAGAGTTTTCTAAAAAGATTTTCAAAAGAGTTTCTTTTAGAAAAGTTTTTCTAAAGACTTTTAAGGTGAAATGCAACCTAAATATGCACTCTAAGTAAGGCTCTTACAAGAATCTAAGACTTTTAATGAATTAAACATTTGCACACTAGTCTTCAAGGATTCTTCACCGAATTCTTCAATTTCTTCATAGCCTTAGCTGAAATGCAGTTGATTCTACTTGCTCATCATCAAAACCTTGTACTTGAAGTATCATGTATGGCTTCATTGTCGTAACAGGGTTTAATCCTTAGATCTTAAGGATAACCCGACCTCCTAACCTCCGAGTGATGGGACACCACCTGAACCCTTTGGTCCATAACATCATACATGTCACTCGAGATGGTACCATCATCGTCCTTCCACGATGAGCGTAAGTTCTGAAGGGGTTTGATGACATAATCTTTTTTATTAAGACATCGAGTGCCATATAGGCAATCTAGTGCATTTTGGACAAAAGAAATATGTACCCAAACCCCACTCAATTTTCTAAAGCACGGGTCAGTTCTTTTGTGGTCAGAGACTACCTTTATGTTTTATTCATATGCATGCAGAACCTCGTTATTAGCATCTATAGACTTCATGAGTACTTTACCCCTTGCGGCTGCACATCCAACTCTGGCACAACTATCCTTATGAGTGTTAATGTTGTAGTACAATGTTTCACAAGGACATGCATAGATAAGGATCACTGTGGATCGACTGCTCGACGTATTTAGCCGCATCGAGCAGTAGTTTAACAAGGCGCAACAACTACTCTAGTGCATCGGCCATTATGAGTATGGTGCCCTTGAAAGCAAAAATGGAATGAGCCATCCATGCAGGGTTCCGATAGCAGAGGCATCATTATGCCATTCATACTAGCTCAAGTGGGTAATTTTTCAGAAATTTTGGTAGCACTTCCTCTATTTGATGAAGAAAGCATGGCATTCCTTTTTGCTTAGAGAGTATCTTTTTAGAATTTTTGACAACATCTCTCTTGTTTAATGGGATAATCGTTGTGCTCATTGCTCTGTGAGCATCTTGTCAAAAAATTTGGCAGCATCTCTCCTGTTTATTAGCAAAATCGCTACATTCGTTTGGGAATAGATGTGCATTGTTGTGTGTACTTTGTATCTTTCATAGTTTATTAGAAATCCAAGCCTTAGTTAGGCCATACACTGATGACTTAGATGCTTACATAAAAGCGATTTTGCATAAATGTAAAACCTTTTCAATATGGGCTTCTTCTCCAAACAATATTTTGAATGAGGCAAGTCATTCAGAATTACTTTGGCGATAAGGAGCAATCACCATTTGTACACTTATTATAATGCAACTATATTTAGTAAAAGTAGGAGCCTGTGAACAAAATAGCGTGACAGTAATATAAAATGCATAAGCAAGGCCTGGTGGGTGAAACCACACATCGGGCTAAGTAAATTGTGAAAAGCAGAAGCCTTGGCGCATAAAGCGTGACAGCAAGACAAAAATGTGTAACAATGACCCGGTGAGTGGAACCATGTATCGGGCTAAGTAAATTGCGAAAAGCAGGAGCCTTGGCATATAAAGTGTGACAACAAGACAAAAATGTGTAAGCAAGACCCAATGGGTGAAACCACTCATAGGGCTAAGTAAATTGCGAAAAACAGGAACCTTGGCATATAATGCGTGACGGCAAAACAAAATGCATAAGAAAAGTATATGTATATTCCTATATATATAGAAAATAGCAAATTAGTCACAAGGATATACGCGTGGACACTGAAACAAGCTTGTGATCCCTTAGAGGGTGTAATCCAAGGACTAAGACTCTATGACACTTAGTTTACCATAAATATCGAGTGATAATCGTAAGGCTACATGCGTGGACTCTGAAGCAAGTTTGCGGTGTCCTAAAGGGCATGAACCAAAGACTAAAACCAATTATTATTTTAGAAATGTGTACGAAAAGAAAAATCTCACTATACATAATAGTTATTTCACCAAATAACTTGAAAGAGAGAGATCAATGTGCAAATGTACCAAGATTCGGTGGTGGTCTCTCAATGAGGCATTTGAGGCGCTTCTAAATCGTGGTCGGCAAGTCCTTACATTCAGTATGATCACAACTAAGAGCATCTCTTGTATAACTTGTCGGTGCGGCAAAACGATGAGGTTTAGGCCAAAAATGGATTTGACCTAGTTTCGGTCTAACTGAGTTCGAATCTACCACAAGTGGGCCAGGCTAAGTCAGATGGGTTGAACTTAGTCAAGAAAATGGTAGAGGCGGTCAAACAGTCAGGGCTAAGGGCCTTGTCCTAACTGAGTTTAGTCTAGGTCAGGTGGGTCCAAGCTCACCTCAAGTAAACTCAGTATAGGTCAAGTGGGCTTGACCTAGGCTAAAACCAAAAAAAAGGAAGAGAGAGAAATGCTAACCTGGTAGGTCAAGTTGACTTGACCCAATTGAGCTCAGGCTAGGCCAGGCAGGTCCAAGCTCACTACAAGTGGGCTTGGTTTAAGTCAACTGGGCTTAACTTAGGCTAAAACTAAGAGAGAAAAAGAAGAGAGACAGAGCGAGCTGAATTGTTTTCTAAAAGGAGGAAGGGTCTCCTCCTATTTATAAAAAAAATATAGATCTTAGATCTATGTGTGGTCTGGTTCTGATTTAGTTAGTCTACTTGATTCAAGATCCAAACTTAAGGCCAAAGTAACATAATGACATCCATGTCCCTATGGGGCCCACTTGATAATTTTATGAGATATTTATATGCGGTCTACAAGATATTTTTGTGAGATATTTATGAGAGGCCCACCAGATATTTTTATGGGGCTCGCCAGATATTTTTGTAGTGCTCGCGTATTTTTGGGGTTTTGCCAATATTTTTTGCGAAAAAGTGAGCACACTATTTTCTTAATCTCGACGAGACAAAGCGATTTGACTCTGTGAAAATTTCTAATTTTGTCTAGGGAGTGTGTTATGGCTCTTTGATGGTTTGAGCATTTATCCTTGAGAATATATACGTCTTAAGTATAATTGGATCTGCAAAATTTGTTTGTTTCATATTCTGGGTTAATATGATAAATTTATATAAAATATCTTTTAGTTTTATTCAGAATTTTTTATTTAAAAATTATGAGTCTTACAGCAGGTTTCCAACAATGAGGGCATCATCGTGTCTTTCATATTAGCTAAGGAGAGTAATTTTTCAAAAATTTCGACAACACCTCTTCTGTTTGACGGAAAAAGCACGATGTTACTTTTTACTTAAAAGGCATCTTGTCAAAAAATTTGGCAGCATCCCTCCTGTTTAACGAAAAAATTGTCATGTTCCTTTATGCTTGGAGAGCAACTTGTTAAAAATTTTGACAGCATCTCTCCAGTTTAATGGAGAAATTGCTATGTTCATTTTTGGATAGATATGCACTATTGTGCGTACTTTGCATCTTCCATGATTTAATGAAAACCTGGGCCTTAGTGAGGCCATACGCTAGTGAGTTGGATATTTATATAAATACGATTTTGGGCAAATTCGAAATCTTTTCAATAGGAGTTTATTCACCAAACAATATTTTGAATTAGTAAGGCATTCATAATCACTTTGGTGATAGGAATCAGTCACTATTTGTACGCTTATTATAACACAACTATATTTAGTAAAAGCAGGCGCCTGTGCACATAACAGTGTGACAGCAAAGTAAAGTGCATAAGCAAGGCCTGGTGAATGAAACCATGCATCAGGATAAGTAAAGTGCGTAAGCAGGGCCCGATGAGTAAAACCACACATCGGGCTAAGTAAATTGCATAAAGCATGAGCCTATGTATATAACAATGTGACAACAAAGTAAAGTGGGTAAGCAAAGTCTGGTGAATTTAACCACACATCAAGATAAGTAAAAGTGCACAAAGCAAAATATATGTATATTTTTACATATATATATGTAGTAAATAGAGAATTAGTCACAAGGATATGTGCGTAGACAATGAAGCAAGCTTGTAGTGCCCTAGAGGGCGTAAACTAAGAACTAAGACCCTATGAAACTTAGTTCACCAAAAATATCGAGCGATAGTCATAAAGGTACACCTGTGAACACCAAAGCAAGCTTGTGGTGGCCTAGAGGGCATAAACCAAGGACTAAGACCAAATATTATTTTTGAGAGGTGTACGTGAAGAAAAATTCCAACATACACAATAATCATTTCAACAAATAACTTGAAAGAAAAAGAAAAACTTGCAAATGTACCAAGATTCAACAGTGGTGGCTCAACGCAGCGTTTAAGGCGCTCTTAGGACATGGCAGGCACGTCCTTACACCCAGTACGATCACGACTAAGTGTGTCTCGTGCAGAACTTATCATCACGGCGAAACAATGAGGTTTATGTAAAAAATAGATTGATGTTAGTTTAGGTCTAATTGAGTTTGAACCTACCTCAAGTGGGCTAAGCTAGGTTAGAAGGGTTGGACATAGTCAAGAAAAAAGTAGAGGAGGTCAAGCAGTTATGGCCAAGGGGTCTTGACCCAACTGGGTTCAGTCTACGTCAGGTGGGTCCAAGCTCACCTCAAGTAGGCTCAGTCTAGGTCAAGTAGACTTGACCTAGGCTAAGACCAAAACAAAGGAAGATAGAGAAAGGCTAACTTGGTAGGTCAAGTTGACTTGACCTAGGTGGGCTCAGGCTAAGCCAGGCAGGTTCAAGCTCACTGCAAGTAGGCTTGATCTAGGCTAGAACCAAGAGAGAGAAGAGAGGCTAGAGATAGAAAGTAGAGAGAGAAAGCAGGGACAATTTTCAAAGGAGTCTTCAGTTTATAAAATTTTAAATACATCTTAGATCTGTTATGGACTGGGTCTGATCGAGTTAGTCCATCTGATCCATGATCTAAACTTAAGACCAAAGTAACATAATGGCATTCATATTCCTATGGAGCCCACTTGATATTTCCATGACATATGTATGTGGGGTCCATAAGATATTTTTGTGAGATACTTATGTGGGGCCTGCTAGTTATTTTTGTGGGGCCCACACATTTTTGGGGGTTTCATCGATATTTTTCAGAAAAAAATGAGTATACCATTCTCTTCATCTTGACGAGATGAAGTAGATTGGCTCTGCAAAATTCTCTAATTTTGTCTAGGGAGTGAGTTATGGCTCATTGACTATTTAATCATATATCACTGAGGATATACATCATAAGTATAATTGGCTTTGCAAAATTCGTTTGTTTTGCATTCTATCATTACCCCCTTAAATGAATTTTTTCTTAGTTAAGTCTGGACAGACCGAGCTAGATTCATATTTGGGCAGACCGAGTCGAGTTTGTTTTTGACGGACCAACACGGTCCAGATCGAGTCAGGCATGTTTTCTTGGTAGACCGGCTCGGTCTAGACAGACCAAGCCAGATTCATATTCGGAGCAGACCGATGCAGTCTAGACCCAGTCAACCAGGTTTTAGAAAAAAAATAAAATATATAATAAATAATGAAAAATTATATATACACATATATATATATATATATATATATATGAAAGTGGATATGGATATGTACACAGAGAGGGATGAAAACCAAGAAAGTGAAGACCTTGATTTTTCCAAAATGACTCGGATTCGGGTTTGGATCCAAATTAGATCTAAACTCATATCAGATCGCGTGTACATAAAATGGATACAAAACAAATTGGATCCAGTTGGATTTAGTCAAACTTCAAGTTTTTTCCATAGTCGATGACATACTTATGCCAAACCATCATCAAAAGGTTTAGATTGGGCGTACTAGATCCAAGATCCAGTCAGGTTTATAGTTGAAAACTTAAATGATCTGCTTTGGAATAAGAGTGGATCTGGATCAAGAATTTAATCGAAAGATCCAATTAAACTAAATTTGAACTATAGTGAATGCGAATTAGGTGTGGTGTAAAAACAAAATAAATCTGAAAAAAAGTTATATGAATCTAGGGATGGTCAAAGAGTAAAAAGATAATTTTTTCCTTGATATGCTCAATTGGTAAACGAGGCATAACTTTTCATCTCAATACTGGATTCAAGTGCTTTTTAGATCCTTGGATTCCTTTCTTTGAGTAGGATCCATTAGCAAGGGATATGATGACAAAATCTGAAATAATGAAGTGAGAGTTTGGCATTAAATCCTAGGGATATTTTTATAATTTTTTATTAAGATGAGACTTTAAATGGTGATACGAGATATTCGTTTATTTCAGATCAAAACTTGCGGGAAGACTAAGGTTATTCTTTAGAGTTGAAATTTATGCATTCTAAGTAAGTGAACATTTGAAAATTTCTTCTTAGTTAAATATAATACATGTTGGTTAGTTTAGGCATCCTTCAATGTGATTTCATGTATGTTAAGTATGCTATTTTTATCTTATTTTGAATAGAACAACTGTTTAGCATGCTTAGGAATTCATAACCTTGATGTTCAGTATGATGGTTAAATATGTTGATATAAGTTACATGTTTCTTGATTTATGACATGATTTAAATTAATAATGTATTCTGTGTAGAGATAATCATGACATTGCTGCATGTAAAATATTGATGTATGAATTTAAGAAATGAGTGTAGAGTGCTAGAGTTTCGAGATAGGAGTTATCCTGAGAATGTCACGCTTATGCCTTAAAAGGAACATTGTAAGTGTTGTGACTTAATGAGTTGACTCTGTGGTGGGTTATTATCCTTAACTACATGACATATGAATACATGTTAAAAAGTAGTTAGTGGACATACATTAAAGATTATATAAGGCACTAACTTTAAGAAATAAAAGTTAAAAGAATAATGCACATAGAATAACCACACAAAGTATGATAAAGAACTCTACTTGGTGAGGCATGGTTTAGGGCATTGTTTGAGGTGTGTATCTTATTCATACCTTAAGAATTTATCAGAAATTTTTAGGTGACCCTTAAGAGTTTAAATATTGCTCACTAGACTCATGTAGAATGTAACATGAACCACAAAACCTTGGTAGTAGGTATAGCTCCTCAACACCTTGAGGGCAGGTATAACTTATTGAGTACCTTGGGGGCAAGTATAACTTCTTGAGTACCTTGAGGGCAAGTATAGCCACCTGAGCTCTTTGACTAGCTACTGACGAGCACTTTGTGGCTTTTGGCTTACAATCGGTGAGCAGTTGCAACACTTATACCCATAATCTAGGCCGGTTTGGACTATTTTGTTGTGAGTGGTTCATATGTTTGGCCAACATTGTAGACTCTAAGTTATTTACACAGGTTGTTACACTCAAGGAGGCTATTTTTGAAATAGCCGATTAGAGTAAAATGTGAATATCTACTTTAAGAACGATGATATGGAGAATGGTAAATGGAGTAAAAATCTATAAACAACATGTGTGCTTAGTTAGCAAACTAAACTAAGATTAGGAGCTTAGAGCTCACTATAGTTGTAATGGTCGTATCTATTTTGTAAATAAAAACTTCTTGAGTTGTAAACTCATCCCCTCTCTTAGTTGCAATTGTAGGTTTATGAACAGATGCCAACAGAAGAAACTAATCGTGGACTTATGACTTAGCTACCATCAGACTTCATCTCACTTGTACTTGTGATGCTTTTAGATGGTAATGGTTATTGTTAATGGAAGTATGGATCCCAGTTATTATGAAAAAAAATTGGCATGGTTTTGAGGTTATTTTGGTAAATTCTCTCTGAAAACTAACCTCCATGAACTCGGGCTCGAGAGGCCCCGGTTTGGGTCGTTACAGGGATAGGCCAAAATTGTATTTTGATAAATCCTATTCATCAGTCCAAGATTACATTTCTACTTCTTTAGTGGATGTATGATCTCTCTAGTGACACCTAGCAGGGAATTATAGGATGTTCTTCAGATGTGCATACGGTATCAATGAGTTGAAACTCATAAGTTTGTTTTGACTCAATGTGACCTTGTAGTTATATTAGGCATAATCAATTTGTTTGAGATTGACTTGTAGATCATGTTTGTTTTTTATGAAAAGTACCTTTTTTACGCCATGAAAAATCAGTGCCTTTATGGGCATTGATTTTTTAATCACTAAAAAACTTGCAAAAGTCGATCCCTATTAAACAGATCATGTAGATCATAAGTATAAGGTTAGATTCACTTAAGAGATTATGAGCAAAAAGATATGGATCATTTCAACTCATTGATACCATATGCACATTTGCACTAGTGACCTTATATATATATATATATATATATATATATATATATATATATATATATATATATATATATATATATATATATATATATATATAGAGAGAGAGAGAGAGAGAGAGAGAGAGAGAGTAATGGGTCAGTGCTAAACCCATTTGGTGTTAAACCACATGGTAAATGTTTTTTTGGGATTTTTTCATTTTATTTTTAAATTCTGATCGTACAGATGTGATATATGTACTTGATTTTATAGGGAATAACTCATAACTCTCAAAGAGTTTGATTCCAAAACATGGGTAGGTTTTTATAAAGTTCAAAAAATCAACGATCCAAAATCTTTGTAAGTTTTTTAGGCTCCAAACATCATTTTTCATCGAAAACACATTATTCAGGTGCGGATTCTTAGTAAATAGACCATGCCCAACACATTTATAGGGCCAGAACCACATAAAAAGAACCGGAGAAGCTGAAAAACTCATTTAGCATGCGGTTTAGCACCAAATGGGTTTAGCACATACCCATTTTTATATGAGTAATGGATCAGTGCTAAACCCATTTGGTGTTAAATGGGTTTTACAGGCTTTTTTATTTTATTTTTCAATTCTGATCGTACAGATGTGATATATGTACTTGATTGTATAGGGATAAGCTCTTGAAGCGCTTGGTTCCAACACATGGGTGGGTTTTTATAAAGTTCGAAAAATCAATGGTCCAAAAATTTTATAAATTTTTGAGGCTCCAAACATCATTTTGTTCATCGAAAACACATAATCCAGCTGTGGATTCTTAGTAAATAAACTATGCCCAACACATTTATATGGCCGAAACTGCATAAAAAGCAACAGAGAAGCTGAAAAACCATTTAAAATGCGTCTGTGCTAAACCCATTTGGTGCTAAACCGCGTGCTAAATGAGTTTTTTGGGCTTTTTTTATTTTACTTTTAAATTCTGACCATACAGATGTGATCTGTGTACTTGATTTTATAGGGATTAGCTCTTGAAGCGTTTGATTCCAACACATACACATGGGTGGGTTTTTATAATGTTTGAAAAATCAACTGTCCAAAATCTTTATAAATTTTTGGGGATCCAAACATCATTTTATCATCGAAAACACATGATCCAGGTGTGAATTCTTAGTAAATTGACCATGCCCAACACATTTATAAGGTGATACATTTGTGCTAAATGAAACATGTTATTGGATTTTTAGTGGTTTTTCAAAAGTTTGACTATACAGATGTGATCTTAATAATTAAGCTATTGTAGCATTTGATTCTGTTTCATGGGTAGGTTTTTATAAGGTTTCAAAAATCAAGGGCTTACAATTTTTATAAATTTTTTAGGCTCTAAATACTATTTTTTATCCAAAATGCATGATCCACGTGTCAAATTCTAGTAAATCAATCATGTTGAACACTTCTGTATGGTCAGAATTTTGAAAAAGCAGAGGGAAACCAATAAAATGATTCATTTAATAGCGTGTCGTATTTAGCATGGATGTATTACCCTATATATAATTGTTTGCACTATTTTCTTATAGTTTTTGCTTTCTTGATTGTATATCTAATCTTATAAATGAGATGTATGTAGTTTATTTAGTAGAAAATAAGTTTTCGATTATGTTTGCATTATGTAAGTTTTTCAAACACGTAAAAACTCAACTGCCAATGATGTAGTAATATTTCATGATTCAAAAATTATATTTTTACATTAAAAAAAAAGATGATTCAAAGTGCGATATCTAGTCAACAAAGTGACAAACTATATTGAACACGTCTAATGAAATCAGATTATGTAGATACAAACTTGCGACTATGATTTTTTATTGTATATTGTACATTATACATTATACAATAATGTGTGAAAATAATGAGAAAGAAAAAAAGATCATACCACCGGATACATACGGAAAGCTGACACCTTGTCAAAGAGTAATAATTGAGAGACTTTGAGAGAAGCAATAATGAAACTCTCTCTCTCTCTCTCTCTCTCTCTCTCTCTCTCTCTCTCTCTCTCTCGTACGCATGGGTATGGTATGGTTGTTAACAGACGACAAGAAAGAGAGGTTCCTATAATTGATAATTCCTGTAGAACTTTCCAAATAAATAGCATATAAAACTTTTTTTTTAATTAAATAACTTCTAGGATGAAAAAATCCAATCCTTTGATGGTGACAACACCACATACATCATTTCATCATATCAAGAATCAACTCATCCATATCAAGAATCAACTCATCCACCTAAGGAAAATCCACCATATAATAGAATAAAAAAGGAGGGGGAAATACCCTCAATTTGAGCATGAGCTCTACCCCCACAAACACAAAGGAGAGGAAGCAACCCAGATCAGTCTCTAAGCCTTATTCTTTTTCTGCTTCTCAACAAAAAAAAATAATAAGAAGAAAAGTCTCTAAGCCTTTCTGAAAAAATTAAGAAGTTAATATTGCTAGTTAGGAGCTTACCTTCATTATCTTATTCTTGAAAATCCTTAAATTGGTGCAGGGCCTTTTAGTTTTAAATAATTCTCTAAAATGGATAATTAAAGAGATTTTAGGTATTGGGCCAAAATTACCTAAGGTTTCTTTACAATGGGAAAATTGGCGATATCGAGAAAATAATCCTTGTTGGGGAACTGCTCAGCGGAAAGTACACCCAGCTTCGACCTTGCAGCAAAGGACATCCCCATAGACCAACAGGGGCTCCGCTAGTCTGGCAGGAGCGGTTAGTGCACATCACGTCGCAAGTTCGTATCCCAATGATATGGTTGTATAACTGGTAAGTAGGGGTCTGCCTAACCCCAGCTTTCTCCATCGAAAAAAGGGACATTCTCATAGGTTTTGAACTGGTGACATCCAGTTAACTTCCCGGGAGGGCCTTTTAGTTTTAAAAATATTACAATTTTTTCTTAGTATCACAATATTAACAAAGAGCAATATTACACCGAGAAAAAACATGATATTTTCATAATATTGCCAATTTTGAAACTGTTCCATTTTAACTCAACATTAACATGATAAAAAAAAAACCTTTTATGTCTACTTTTAATTTTTTAATATTAATTTTGTTTTTTGTTTTTATTTATATAAACTGTTTTTTTTTAATTTTTTTGAAAACTTGCTTTTTCAACATATTACGAGATTTTCACTTGAGCATTTTCCCCAAAACGAGACTTGTGACCATGCTTTAATCCAGAAAGTTTGCTATTTAAGAAATTTCAGAGGGTTGGAGGGGACTTCCGTGAATTAATCAAACTTTGTTTTAACCTATTTTCTTAAATGTTCAATTATTGCAATTTTTGGCATTTCTGTCATTTTCACGGTGGATGCGTGTTGTTGGTTGTCGAGATGTACGGTCCTACATGATTGCATAATTCGCGATTGCACTAAAGGCAAGGCCGGGCCCACACGTTTGTGAACGACCTAACGGCTAGCTGGTCTGCCCCCCCCTTCAATTCCTCAGCAATGAGGCGGAGACAATCGGCAAATCCTCGGCCAGTTTTACTTCACCGCCTTTACCTACTTCAGATCCAAAGGTCTCATCGGGCCGGGTCTACAGGGATCCGAACCGGAATTAACTAGTGCTTTATGAGTTACTGGCCGCAACTCCCAAGCAGTGTCACAAATCTTGTTTATGTCAGCCAAGAAACATCTTGAGATATGCTGAAAAATCTGGTTTTTCTCTGAAAAAGCTCAAGAAAATATCAGTATGTGTAAAAATATAAAAGTATAACTAAGATTATAAATAATATAAAGGACTTTGCGAGAAGTCTTTATTCAATAAAAAAGTGATATTTCAAAAATATTGTTTTCCCAATATAATATTGAGTTGAGAACATTCAAACAGTGTCACCTTTCAGTCCCAAGAGGTTTGGCGCAATGGGATGGAGCCTAGGCCGCTAGACAGACAGTCTAGGTTCAAATCTCATGGGCGTCACCCCTTGCGCAAGGCAAAGCTAGTGAAAAGGAAATCTAATTCTCTTTGTTCTCTTATATAATCCCCATTTTTTAGTTGGAGTTTTGGGTTTTTAGTATGAAATGAACTAAATCATAGTTAGATCCAACTTTTCAAGAAACAACATTAGCCAATTGGGTGTATTATTAGCAAATGATGAGTTGTTTTCATCACCATATTTGATTATGATTAATTATTGTGATTGTGAATGCTTAGGTAGGTGGAGTTGGTATATGTAGGACCAAGAATGAAAGACAAATTATCTTGTTCATTTTATCATATTATTATGCAAGTTGGCATTTCATTGCTCTTCAACAATAATTCAGCCAATTAATGAAGAGTGGAGTGAGATTCTCTCTTAATTAACCATCTTTATCACTGCCTGTTCTCTACATTCATTGTGCAAATGATTTGTTGCTTGAACATGTATTATTTTACACAAAACAATTTCCTTGTAAGATAAATGGTACTGAACATGCTCTTAGCCATAATGACGAACATTTTTTGGGTAAATATCGGCAGCCAAAATTCTTGTGATATATTGAAATTTTTATTTTTTTTGCAAAATAAGAAAAAATAAAATTAAGAATCTAAAATCCATTTTTAATCAAATTATAAAAAAATTAATTAAAAATTAATGTCTAGCACTTTATCAAAAATAATGGTCAGCCAAATTTTTGATATCTTTTTGGAAAAATAACAAGATTTGTCATTATGGCTCTTATAGTCTATAATTAAGCTTCATTATGCATGTAAACACATATTTTTTGAATAATCCAAGGGGAAAAACCCTCCATCCCCCCCCCCCCCTCGTCTTTGGCCTTCTTTGTGACATTCACAAGTTGTCCCTACCAGATGAGCAGAGCCTTTGTGGATCATGTAGACGCACATTAGAGAGAAACTTTGTGCAAAAACCATATAGAAGTCCAAAGCATGCATTATAAATTTATATTGTAGGTTTAGCCTTTTAGGACCAACCAAGCATGTCAAAATTGACAAATTAGGATAAATGGAAAAATACTATAATGTTATTATTATCAATTGTGTGGGAGACACACCCTACTAATACGTTTAGCTAATAAAAATAACAAATTATTGATCGTGATTATTGGTATATTTAGTTAAGAAAAACAAAAGAGGTATGATTGTGGAGTGTAAGAGTCAATTTCTCATATGGATTTTATGTTAGCTTGTCTTTTATGCTTGCTTTCCACTGTAGGTTAAAACAAGTTAGACCAACCTGAGATAGACTCAGCCAAAGAGGGACCCAGACTGTAGGGGTAGGGGTGTCAATAGGTCGGGTTTGGTTCAGACCCAGGTGGAACCAGACCGTGCCCGATTTTCAGGTATTGTATTGGGTCCAAACTCAGGTCTAATCAGACCCACCATAAGAGAAACTATACCCAGACCCGATAAGAACTACATGAACCAGACCCGGGCCATACCCGGTAAAACAATACTTTTTTTGTCAGTTTTACATTGAAAAATTGTGGGTCTTAATCAGAACTCGGGTCAGGCCCGGGTCTGGTATAAAATTTCACAAACTATACCCTGGTTCATGTATTAATCGGACCTTTGGGTCTGGACCTGAGTCTTAATCGGTCCTTATTATGTATCACCATACCTGGACCTAGGGTTTGGTACTGGTTGGGTCCAGGTACACCCAACCTGTTGACACCCCTGTGTGGGGGTGGCTGTGCCGGACTTTGGGGCTTAGTGATGACTTAAACCTTATGTGCTAGGTTAGAATGAGCCTCTTTTTGCATATATAAATGATGAAGAACCCATCAAAATTGATCAGCCCTAACTGGTCCCATTCTTTAATGTCGAAACTCGGAGAGTGGACCAACCCTGCAATGCTGCGCCATACCTGTTGTAAATTTGATCCCAAAGAGCAAGTGAGGCTCATACTGGCAATGTCACAAATATCAGTATCAGAACGATTTTTGGCAAGGAAAATAAATATAATAAAGTGACAATTTACTTTTTTTAAAGAAAAATTAGGTAAAAAAATGTGTATAAGATTCAAAAAGTTCAGAAAATATATAGTGTAACATAAGGAAAATATTGGCTACAATCTAGAGTACCGTATTCTCTAGTTGAATCTCATAGGTGCAAAGCCTTATTTGACCAGTTTGGCTACACAAATGTGTTCAGCATGATTCATTTTTTAGGAAAAGCACTTTGAATTAAATGGTTTTGTTGTAAAAATATGATTTTCTAATAGTAAAATTTTGGTGCATTATTGAATTCTGTAGCCCTTTGAAAATCAGAATTGACAACTTGATCAAACGATTTAGAACATGTTTTTGACTAAACAAACCATTCAGATCATCATATCTTTGGGCTTGATAAAAAAAAATATGAAGGAACAGGTGGTTTATAATAGAGGGTATCATACACTCTAGTATAGCTGATATTTTCTCTTATTTAAATAATAAATAAAAAGTTTAAATTTCGTAACAAAATCACAATATATCATGATTTATCAAGATCATATCGCTTCCTAAATATCATCATCTGTGACAATATATATCATGGTTTTATCAAGATTTCGAATCACCTGCCCGAACGAAAACCGCAAGAACCAACCCAATCTTGCACTTAGCACAACAAGTCGGGTCAAGATCCATGACCCGGATCCGCAGGCGATTTTATTTTTCTGGGCGGCGAGGCAAAACCTTTAATAATCGTGAAGGGGGCATGCACCGTCACGTGACGCGTTGCCCCCCCCCCCCCCCCCCCCCCCCCCCCGCGCCCACCACAAATTACGTGTCTGATTTTCAAACATCCACGTGGGGCCAGCGTGGATAACTCAATACAATCATCAATAAAAGTATCGTGGGGCCCACCAAATCTGTAAAAGGACTTAGATTTTCTGACAGCTCACGACGACGCGGTAATTTACTTCTGAATAAAATGACGTGATCCTCCAAAACTTTGTTGGCAATGCCAATCCTGTCCCTCATTTGGATCATTACGGGTCGGTTGGTTCTCTCCCCCAAGTTGGAGAGACTTGACGTGACTCATATAGCTCGGGTGTGTTATGCAGCTACATTGGCTGCAGATATACGAGAGACCCGAATTTGATGCTAAAGATGCATTTGTTTATACAAAGCAGCTGAATGATTATGATGAACAACTAGTCTTAGACTGTCTCTGCGATCCAATATTCCATTGTTTCGTGGTTGAATCACTCATGACAAGTAGCCCCTTAGTGAGATTGGCACTTGAAACTCCTTTGTTAAGACGATGCAACTCCGCAGTCCAGCTATCGTATTCTGCTCTTGCAAATTTGTTCCAAGTCAATTTCTCATGTTTCTTGAGCTCTAAAACTCGCTAAAATAATATGAAACAACATGAACTTTAGTCGCATGTCTTACCTCCAATTGACTAACCTCAAAATCTATCTATGGTCCATAACCCCCAATATGAATACGATAAGTGTCTATCTCATCGAACTTTTGCCCAAGACTGTTGACATAAGAGCTGATACAATGAAAAGAGAAAAAAAAAAAAAGAGACCGCATTTGAGTAATTTCGGATTAAACGGGTTGTGGACCTTCTGGTTGTTTTGAGGATCTAGATCCAATATCTACTCGATAGAGTATTTACGTCATTTGAATAAAAAACGATGGTTTGTTTGGTAGCATGGCCTTTGTATGATTGACACGTAAATATAACCATTGGGGCAGTTACGGCTGAGGCCCACTTCAATGTGAAAAGTTCCGTACGCACAGACAGCTCTATGGAGTGAATGATTGGGGCATGGTCATAGGGTTGTGGGCCCGGTGATCATAAGATGGTCACGTGATCGCGTGTGCGGTGCACCATCATGATTGGTGGAGCGCCCACGTGACTTGGTCGCGGGGGAGTGTCTTAAATGATTCGATGAGAGATGGGATCACGCCAGACGGTATTCCGTATGCCGTTGATTTCAAGATGAACCCCATCACTTACCCGGACCCGACTCGAACCAAACCCTATCGGGTTCGGGTATGGTGATAACTAATAAGACTCGATTAAGACCTGAGTTTGGATCTAAAGGTCCGATTAATACATGAATCAGGGTATAGTTTGTGAAATTTTATACCAGACCCGGACGTCACTCGAGTTTGGATTAAGACGTGCAATTTTGTAATAAAAAAAATATTATTTTACTAGGTATGATAAGAGTTTGGTTCACGTAGTTTTTATCGGACCTGGGTATGATTTTTCTTATAACAGATTCCGATTGAACCTGATTTTGGATCCAATACTATATCTGAAAACCGAAAGTTGGGTCCGAACCAAACCTGACCCGTTGATACCCTTACTTGGATTGGGTCTCACTCTTTTTACCCTTGTCGTTCATGTTTAGGATGAAGGATATCCGAATGCACTTTTGACCGTCAGAGATGTATATGATGTGATCGTCTCTCACATCATCATCATGAGGGCACGTGCATGTTTGGTCATCGACAATGTAAAATGACTATCATGCCCCTGAACTTTCCCCTAGAATTCAAATGACGTTCGTAACAAATTCACAAACAGGGTTTTATGGGGTTTTCGTGACAAATCTTGCGATAAGTTAATTTCTCTTCTTTTTTTTTTTTGAAAAAATCTCAAGAAATATTGAGATAGACCTGTAATTAAAAATGGTTAGAATCTTTTTATTTTATTGACAAAGACGTATATATGCAGTAGTGTGTAAAGCTTCGTCTCGAAACCTTACCAAGTTCATGAACTCCAGATTTCCTAAAATTGAAATACGATGAGGTTCATCAGCTCTAATTAGGTGATATGGCTGACGAAATATCTAAGTAAACGAGCTTGAGTGTTAAAGCTTGGCATATTATTGTGACCAGACAAGCCAAGTCCGAGCACATAATCAGTCCAAGTTAAACTAGTCGAGATTGAGCCGACTTAATTATAAAGAAAATGCATTGTTTTAGAGCATAAAGAAGTAGGATTACAAAAGGTACACTTAAAATATTATATCTAAACTATATTTCTTGCTAAGTGATGAGCTTATTTGAGTCATGCCGCGAGTGGAATACTTAATGTTTATATTCAGCTTGTTGAGCCTATTTTATGAGATTAAACGAGCTCTTTACGAGCCGAACATCCAAGCCACGAGTAGCTTGGCTTGTTTTCCAACCCTAGTTAGCGTGGTTCCCCAATGCTCTATCAAACACTTCAAAAAATCTTCCTCTCAAAAGGCATGTTTTGGAGAGATGTTATCTTTAAAACCTAGTGGGGTGTGACTTTTTATCTATGAAAAGGTTATTCTCAAAGAAGTTTTCCACATAGTTTTTTGTTGGTGTGTCAAATGTGACCTTAGGGTATATTTGAATCGCTGACGTGCATGGACAAGACATGTTTATGCATCCACGCATGTCCGCCAATATGACGGGATGCACTCTCCTGTCCTGTCCAAGCATTCCAAAAATATGTTTTTTGTGTTTGTTTGAGAGTCCATCCACCACTATTTTGTAAGAGGGAGCCGAGTTGGGAGATCACTAAACCTCACTTTAAAAAGTTTTATGTTTAATTGCTTTTTTTTTTATGATACGTTCAAAAGAGATTCACTTTCTAAATCTCATGATTAAATTAAGCATCCTTAGATGTATCAAATCACCGTTCGCAAACTACTCTTCAAACGCCCCCCCTTAGTGAGTCTCTTGGTGGGGTTGATTAACATCATCACATGGAGCCGTGGTCCACTTACCAGGTGATTCATAAAAATCCATAAATGAGGAAAATTTGTCAGTGTTTGAGGCAATGTCACGTGGCATTCAATGGCACTTACACGTGCACTGTACGGCTTAAGAAAAATGGGTCGGTACCTGGACTTTGATCCATTGTTCTGAATCTAAGATTAGTGTCATATCACGTGTATGAGAGAAGGAATATGATTGTTGGACTTTGTGCTCTTACTTGAAGCCAAGTGTGCAACCATATCTTTATATAGTCAAAATCTTGTTAGGTTAGAGTTCCATGAGCAAACTAGATCAATTCTAAAACATGTTTGGATCTAACTACGATCTACCATGAAATGTTGTCTAAGGGTTAAGTTTGGGTTTCATGTGAAACGTGATCAAGTTCATGACCTCCACCATATCTACTGCTAGTTTGAGAGGTTGGTGATCATGAGCTTCGCCATGTTTGCTTGATTAATTCTATATACACATAAAAATATAGTTGTCGCAATATGAAATAGAAATGGAAAGCAATGCATGAAGTGGAAGCGATGATACGAGTGCTTAAAAAATAGCGAGATACGATTGTGAAGCGACTAGGAAAGTGTGAAAAAAAAACTGTAGAAGGCGAATAAGAAATGACCTAGGGAATTAAGTCACTGCATGCTTGTAGTACAGGGGAGGTTATATGTTTCCTCCGGAACATGCACTGTAGCTACGGTGCGTGTTCGGGGGTCCTGATTGAGCGCCGCATGGTGCTCATTCCGATGTATGGGACCCCCCATACACCTACGGGTGAGTGTATGGTGGTATACGGGGTCCCGTACACCCGATTAAGTTACACGCGGTGCTCAATAGAGACCCCGAATACGCACTGTAACTACAGTGCATGTTCGAGGGAGAAGACGCAACACCCTCTCTCCTTGTAGTATATATTAATATGGAAAACATAAGAAACAAGTGGAAAGCTTTTAGAGAGAATCAAGTTGAGAAGTGAAGGTTCGGGGAAACTAGGGGTGGCAATCGTGTCGGGTTGGCGGGTCGACCCGATGGGTCAGCATACCTCAACCTGAACCCGACCCGTTTATTAAATGGGTCGGCTGTGGCAAACACGAACCCGACCTGTTTAATAAACGGATAACCCGACACGACCCGCCAACCCATTTAATAAATGGGTTGGGTCGGGTAAACGGGTTCTTAGGTTTGCGGGTCAGGTTGGCGGGTTGACCCACCCGCCTAACCCGTTTATTAAACAGGTCAGCCGGGTTGGCGGGTTGGCATACCCCTAACACGAACCCGACCCGTTTAATAAACAGGTTAGGCAGGTCGACCCGTTTATTAAATGGGTTCATTTTTTCCAAACCCAAACCCGCCTAAGAGGCGGGTTGGCAGGTAGTGTCAGGTTTTGCCACCCCTAGGAGAAACACACTTACTATGTAATAATGAAAGGTGAGCTTCCTCTCTTCAAGAGAAGCATAGAAGTGTGCTTCCCACCCCTAAGGGGGGCTTCTAATAACTATACATAAAACCAAAGCATGTCAGTTTTCTCAATAAGAAAATATGGGATACGGCATCATGGGCTTCATAGAGAAAGGGACCTTATAAGAGCTCTAAAATAAGCAACCCTCTTCTTGGAATATTTCTCTGTGGATAATTGAGAAAAACTGGCCAAGGGTTGCCCATTTGCCATTTGCAAAGACATGAGTTTTCTTTCCATGTCCGAAGGGAATTCACACATGATATTATGAAATATCCTGGTTAGAGAAATCTATTTCTTCCAATTAAATAGTTACATATCACCTTATGACAAGTGAAACACTATTTGGGTCGGATTTGACTATTGGACCAATGGAGAGTGCCACAATCTTTAACCAATAGGTCTCTGGTTTTAATTATAGTAAAAAATTGGCCATTTTTTGAACATTTATTGTGAGTTTTGCAAATTTTGATATAATCCTAAAAAAACACATTATTTTCAAACTATCACCTATTTTAAAAATATCATATTTTATCACGATATTATTGTGTTATTAATGCAATATTACATATTGCATATAGTTTTATATTTTAGTGATTTTCTTATATTTTTATATAATTTTACATATTTTTAAAATTTAAATATAGCAATTTGTTTTTAGACATTTTGTGAGAAAAACAATTCTCTCTCTGTTTCTAAGTAAAAAAACAAGTTTTAAATCATGTGACTGTAATGTGGAAGAAGTACTTTTAAGGGGCTAGCTACCAAAACCAACAATCCACAATGTATTTTAGAGAGAGGGAGAAACTATGTGTGGGATGAGACCTACCACTTTATATATATCCAAAAAATTGAAAAATTTACTTTAAATAATACAATTCATAGTGTGATCCATAACTAGCTAACAAACCATGTTGAACATATATGCTAAGTAAGGTGGACAGAGAGAGTCCCAAAGGGGTTTGCCATAGTGGGATGGGACCTAAGTTGCTAGGCAGGTGGTCTAGGTTCAAATCCCATGAGCCTCACCCCTTGCCCAAACCAAAGTGTGATGACTCTCTTGGGACTACGGATAAAATTTTACACCTGGTGTAAATATAAAATATATATATATATATATACAGATAAAGGTTATCAGCCAGAGCACACATCTAGTGCACACACGTGGATGTGTGTATATGTGTCACTTGTTTATCGCTGTACACATTGACATACCTTTTTTTACTCTAGGGTGTGCAATTAATTTACTTTAGGGAAGTAGAAAGAATAAATGTGAGTTTAAGGGCACATTTGCTTTACCCCCAAATGAGGATCATTAATTCCCTCAACAAATTTATTCTATTTTTTTACATTGAAGAACAGCGAGAATCATTGTCGCATCTTGTGAGATTTGAAATAATGTTGTGGCCTCTGCGATTTCAATATATATATATATATATATATATATATATATATATATATATATATATATATATATATATATATATATATAAAGGTTTTGTACCATGATACCACAAGGTGGTACATATAAAGGTGGCAAAACCTGACACAACCCGCCAACCCGCCTCTTAGGCAGGTTCGGGTTTGGAAAAAACGAACCTGTTTAATAAACTGGTCGACCTGCCTAACCCGTTTATTAAACGGGTCGGGTTTGTGTTAGGGGTATGCCAACCCGCCAACCCGGCTGACCCGATTAATAAACGGGTTAGGCGGGTGGGTCAACCCGCCAACCCGACCTTCCAACTTGAGAACCCGTTTACCCGACCCAACCCATTTATTAAATGGGTTGGCGGGTCGTGTCGGGTTACCCGTTTATTAAATGGGCCGGGTTCGTGTTTGTCACAGCCGACCCGTTTAATAAACGGGTCGGGTTCGGGTTGAGGTATGCTGACCCGCCAACCCGTCAACCCGACATGATTGCCACCCCTAGGTACATACTTTTTTTATAGATTTAGCCACCAAATCACTACAAGAAAAATGTTAATTAGCGACGGAAATTTGCGACGGATTTTTTCCGTCGCAACTTTGCGACAGATTAGCTAGAGAAAACTTTCTTCATGAATCCGTCGCTAAGTAGCGACGGATTAGCGATGAAAGTTGTTTCATCGCTAAGCCGTCGGTAATTAGCGACGGATTAACGACAATGATTTTTTCATCGCTAATTCTCAATACAAGAAAAACATTTTAGCGAGGGATTTAGCGAGGGAATTTTTCCGTCGCTAATCCGTCGCTAATTAGCGACGGAAAAATTCTCTCGCTAAATCCCTCGCTAATTTTTGATTTAACAGAGCGCGGAATTTTCCCTCTCTCCACGTTCGAAATTTAAATCGGCTGCGCTCGATTTAAACCGACTTCTTCGGAGGACGGCGACGTCGGAGAGCATGACGGCGACGAGGCAGTTTCACGGAGGACGGCGACGCCGGAGGACGACGACGTCGGAGGACGACGACGTCGGAGGACGACGACGTCGGAGGACGACGTCGGAGGACGCTGGAGGACGGCGATGCCGGAGGACGGCGACGTCAGAGGACGCTGAAGGATGGCGACGCCGGAGGACGCCGTCTCACGGAGGATGCCATTTCACGGAGGACGGCGACGAGGCAGACGCAAAAGCGGTGGCCGGAACCTCAGCTTTTGGCAGCTCGTTGGAGCCGAAGATGGCGGTGCCAGCAGGTGCAGTGGATGAGAAGAAGTGGCCGGCCTCTGGACTATCAAGGAACGACAATATTGAAGACGGAATGATGTCTTTCTCCTCTGCGATCGTCCTTCCGTCCGGGGTGAAGTCGGAGGGAGACTCGAACCACTTTAACCTCGAGGCATCGGTGCGGGAAGCCGGTTCACGGAGGACGGCGACGCCGGAGAGCACTGGTTCTGTGCAATGCCTGTCGGGTGCGGTATAAGTCCGGCTTATTGCTGCCGGAATACCGCCCGACAGGGATCAATTTTTTTTTTTTTTTAAAATTTAGCGACAGCTTAGCGACGGACATTATCCGTCGCTAATCTGTCGCAAATTAGCGACGGAATTAACGGCAGATAAGTTTTTTCGCTAATTAGCGAGCAAAAATTCGCGATGGTCTCTATCCATCGCTAAACTGTTTAGTGACGGCTTAGCGACGGATTAGCGATGGATAGAGACCATCGCTAATCCACGATTTTCTTGTAGTGAATGATAAATCCAATCATGCAGGCGTTTTACATGATTTATTTATTATCTTAGAAGATTTTATTATGTTAAATACACCATAAGGCTCTATTTTTTGAGAAAGTGACGATCAACAACTCACAATTCATGAAATAAGGATGGTTTAAAAATGGCATAACATATCATGTTTGAGTAGAACGTGTCAAACATGATCCAACAACAAGATTTTGCTTTTGAAACTTAGAGCCATATAAATTAAGTGTGCACCACAGTAAGCTATGGTAGTACAGTATATCAATAAAAGTACCCTCTCTCTCTCTCTCTCTCTCTCTCTCTCTATATATATATATATATATATATATATATATATATATATATATATAATACATCCATGTTAAATATGGCACGATGCTAAGTAAATCATTTTAATGGATTTTTAGTGTTTTTTCAAAATTCTGACCTTACAGATGTATTCAACAAGATTGATTTACTAGAAATTGATACTTAGATCATGCATTTTGGATGAAAAATGGTATTTAGAGTATTGAAAAATTTATAAAAATTACAAGCCATAGATTTTTGAAACCTTATAAAAACCTATTCATGGAATCAAATGCTCCAAGAACTAATTTATATAAAAACAAGCATATATATAACATTTGTACAGTTAGAATTTTAAAAAACCACCATATATATATATATGAAAAGTGATAGCTGCCTATCACTTTTTGAGCCTACCACCAGTAAATAAAGGTTTTCGGGTTGTTTTTCATAAATCTGAACCTGCAAATGTGTTTAGCATGGTCGATTTGCTAAGAAATGATACTCCGATCATGTTTTTCTATAAAAAAAATTACTTTTAAGCATTCAATATTTTTGAAAATTGTAGACCGTTGATTTTTAAATCTTATAAGAACCTGATTGTGTATCTTAATCGAATGATCCAAGAGTCAATTCCTGTAAAATCAAGCATGTAGATCACATTTGTATGGTTAGATTTTAGAAAAATATAAAAAATCCTTCCAATGCCCAGACTAGAAAAGTGAGAGATTTATATAGTTTGTTTAATGAGAATCGTCCTTTGAATAATTGGATTCTGACGTGTACAAAATTTTTCAGTGATTCAAAAATTGATGGTCATAGATGTACCAAATTTTCACGACTTAAAAGATATATATATATATATATATATATATATATATATATATATATATATATATATATATATATATATATATACTTTGCTATAAGAAAACATAATCCAAGGGTTGATCCCTAATAAATAGATCATGATGAATACATCTAAGGAGTTAGATTAAGTCAAAACAACATGCTCTTGATGAGTTCCAATTCATTGATAACCACTTGCACATCTACACCAAGGATTTTCCTTTAACATGGTCAAGTTGCTAAGGATTGACCCTTACAGTTATTGGTTTCATGTGATATTTTTGAAATTTGTATTTTTCTTTTTTATCAAGAAAATAGTGGAAAAAAACTTTATAAAAAATAAAATTTGAAGTGCATATAATAAAATTTGCAATAGCGAATTGGTGACACAAAATAGAAATAATGTAAACCATCACTTCAAAGGTCTAAACTCATTTCTTAAAGAAATGCATTACATGTACAAAGCAAATGTTAATTCATATTTTCAATGTTTAATAATGAAAGTGCTGCTTTTAAAAACCCACCATTAAAAAGAGAGAGAGAGAGAGGGTGTGGGCCCCATGCCCTATACCTTAGATCAAAGGTCTGTTCAGAACAATTCGGGTCCAGCACTAATAAACCAAAGGAAGAGTTAAAGTAACTATGTAATTAAATATTTTGGGAATCAAGAGATATCATCAAATAAGAAGATGGCCAACAGGAAAGATAAGGAAGAATGGTTGAGGAGTCCTAATAATAAGAGCTATAGAAATCTCCATTGTAATCTACGAAACTTACCTTTCAAGTGTAATACACATAATTTTGTTAATAAGATTTTTTGGGATTTATTAATAAAAGACTTGCGTAGGTTAGGATCTAGTAGTGATCCAAACCCGGGAAACCCGATCTAAACCCAGAAGTGGAACAATGCAGACTCCATATTTTTTATCCAAACCAAAGTTAGATCAATAGGAAATCCAAAAACCTGTTTGACAAGATATGGGGCAGATGCACAATAGGTTTAGATAGAGATCCAGAGAATCTGGAGCCCAAAAATGGGCAACTACTAGGAAATTTCTGAATGTAGGGGCAAAATGGAGATTTTTGCTAGAAGAGACATGAATAAAATTTATGTAGGGGACCATCGAGGCATTTCCCCTTGTAGCATAAAATGAATAGGACCCAAAGTGTTCATACTACCTACTCTCTAAGGTAGACCAAACCAGTCTTTCTAGTTCAGCATACCTTGGTAAAGACATGCCCAGAACTATATCACAGGATTATCTTTATCAATTAGACCATAGGTAAATGCAACTACCATTTAGGTTAGTACATCGTCATCTCATTGTTCATTCTTTTAGAATAAAAAATTATTAATTTATCAAGCACACCAAATGCTCATGCAACCCTGTGGGATTTCTATCATCTTGCATGTATTTCACAAATATTGCATCTTAAAGCACAACATGCATTCACATAAACAAGGAATCATGTCAACATGTTGCTTAATAATTTACTCATATAGAATCACATAATTTAAATATTAAAAAATAAGCATGCATTATTATCACAAATATGAATCATACAAAAATTGCATAAAAAAAACATGTTGCCAATACACTTTAAGATCAACATGCTCATATTCTTTTTTAACATGCTTTGCACTTACAAACATGCTCATACTCAGTTTATCATAAAATAAATGACATAATTAAACTATTATAATTGAATCGATTAATAAATTTTAATCACAATACGTGTAGGAGCATTTTTCTCAAAAATAGGGCATCCATACACCATAATCATAGCAATTAAACTCACCTTTATCTCCATCATAAACATTTATATTAGATCTAATATGATTCAAAAACTGAATTTATGAATAGTTTAAGAAAAATATCAAAATATAATTAAAGCCATAAACCTGACTTTCTCGATAAGAGTTCCCATAAACCCTCATCGAGCAAATCGATCTGACTCCAATTAAAATCTTAACTTTTTAGTATTCAAATCATGTCAGTCCTAATTAAAATGTCTATGATAACATATAAATTAAAAAACTCACTACAACTAACCCTTAATAAAAAATACATAAGTCGTTTTATCTGATCCAGGCCTCCATAAACTCAAACCGAAAAGGCTCACATATTTCTAATTATGTTCAGTAGTAATCATGCTTAAACAAGGTGAATACAAATAACTTAATTCAGATATTAAATCAGCTAAATATGTTGAACATAATCATATAACTAAAGGTGCTCTTTTTTGGAATCAATCAAAATAGTTAATTTATAAAGCAATCAAGATTTAGTCATGTCTTAAACATACAACTTACATAAACTTATATTCAGATCTTTTTAAATGTTTAACACTTTATTTATAATTCAATTGGGTTTATAAATATTGATAATATGCCATACATGTCATAAATATATTAAAACTATAATATTCAAACATGTTACTACTTAAACACAAGTATAAGTCGTTAGGGAAATTCGGATCCCTGATGGCCCATTTTTATAAAATCTATTAGGATTAACAAAATGCATAAAAAATCATAATATTTCTACTGTGGTTACCTGTACATGTCAAGAACACAAGTCAAAAAATAGATCTCAAAAATAAATAAAAAAATAATTAAAATTATTTTATTGAACCCTGTTCTAACAGAGTTTCAATCCATAATCTGTAAACTGCAAGATTTTTATCACATTAATATATTTCTTGGAATTTATATAATTTTTTTTACCAAGCCCTTTTTACACGATCTGTTATTATATGTTAATCTTCACCCAGAATTTTTATAAAATATTTAGAGTCATTTTTCTTAAGCTTTTATATCTTTTATTAGAGATAGGTCGAAATAGCCCTCTATCCAAAGCTAGAAATTGAAGCTCTGATAAAATAGACGTTTCTTCCTTCATACAAATCCAAAACAGGTAAAACAACATTCTAAATTCAAGATTAAGATGCGTAGATAATTATAATAATTTTATTTAGGTTTTTCAGACTGATATTTAAAGAGATATCGATTTATTTCCAAAATTGGTCGAGAATAACACGTCAATCATCATAGATTTAGGTTTCTTAGAAAATGTTTTTGTAAAAACTCTTCTTAATATCATAAAATCTTTGAAATCTCATTGTTTTAGATTTAATCAAATTCAATATGGATTAACACATGAATAACAACATCAATAATCAAGTTATTACTAAATCTAATATGAACAAATGAAGAAACCCTGTTTAGGCATGTTTCTCAAATTCATTTTTAATTATGAAAAACTCAAGATTCATCTTCTTTGAATCCAAATAACAATTTTTTAAAAAAAAGAAAACATGTATAATAGATCAAAGCATGCAAAAATGCTACTGAAAATAAAACTAACTCATATATGCATGCTTAATGTACGTAAAAAGTATCTACTACGTAAATCTTACCTGAAAAATTGATAGATGTTGAAAACAACAAAGAAATTGGGTAGTTTGATCTTTACATCACCATAACCACCGAAGTATGTGCATGTTTAATGGCCGCACAACCCTACTCAAGACCTCATAGACATTTTAGGAGAAGAGAGAAAGCAAAAAGCAAAAAGCAAAAAGGAAAATAGAAGAGAGAAAGAAAGAGAGAGAGATTTTTCTTAAAAAGTGAGAAGGGCACGTGAGAGGGGGTATTTATATCCCTTCTCCACAGCCCTAACCTAATGAGAAAGGACTCTCCCTCTCCAAAATCATGTGGCGGAGGAGAGGAGTCCTTTCAAAAAAAAATTTAACTTCTAGACTCAAATTTTCTACTTATTTGATTATTTTTCTAATTTTATTTAAGTAAAATAATTAAGTTTGACTATTCAACAATCAACTCTAGCATATTCTAAATTATGTGGAACTCTTCTAGAAGTGTGGAACATCCCACCCTCTTAATCCCTTTAATTACTGCTTTTAAAAACTAAGTTTAAAATTAAAAATCTTAATTATCACCCTTTTTATTTTTATTTGATTCATTGGTATGAATTTAAAACTAGAAGATATTTTAATTCATATGGACTCCTGGATCCAAATGGGGGTCCACATAGGACGTCCCCTAGGAGGGTCCAATACATAACCATTGGATCCAATTAATGTTTTAAATTGGATCCAAACCAAATTGCACCCCAGATCCATCTTGGATCCAAATGGTGATTTTGGATCCATAACTGAAGTTTAAAATCCAAACCACACCAAAATCATATAATCTTCACAATTTATCTTTTTCAATTATTTTTGAAATATTATTCATAACTTGAGATAAAGGTTCATAATTAATTGAAATAAAAAAATCAAGAATTCATAATTATAGTCATAATTGTATCATTAATTCATCATTTATTCATTTTAATTATCAAGAAAATCTTAGGTTTTACAGTATGGGGCTATTGAACCTTAACACGTCGTATGACATGAGAGCATGACTACCAAAATTACCCATAATGAATATGGAGCCTCTCACATCACCCCTTCACAAATTGGTTCACCTAAGAGAGGGTGGATGGTACAACCTCGTGTGATAATTATCGCATGTAGATTTAAACTACATGTCATATCAACTTAACAAACGAGGAGCACAATGTCCTCGGACCTTCGTCACTCGAAGTCAAGGAGGTCCAGGTCACCAGACAAATGGTAGACCTTAGTTGCTCCAGCGATCGGGATTGCAATCCGAATATACCCATGTAACGATCATCTCTTGGTCCTTTGGAGGTCACAGCTTGGGCTGAGATCCGGTCAGTAGGTACTACGATAAATATACAAATTGCATAATGAACACCCTAGTATACTCTAGCTGATACAATGACAGATTTTCTCTGCGTACCCAGAGAAATAAGCTATCGAAACTTAATATTAACCCTGCTAACTTACTAACATAGTTAGTTGCAATTTATTTGAGATTATGAGTATGTTATTTCTGATATTATAATCTTATGATTGTTATTGATATTTCATTATTATGAACATACTATTTATGTTGGTATCAAAGTTATGAACATGTCTTTACATTTCTGAAATTATAATCATGCTAATCATACTGATATTGCATAATTGAAATCATGATAGATGCTTTTAATTACGTATCATAATGCATAATGCTTAAGTTCGCTTACCGGCTCATAAGAGTTTTGACCCCATTTCATGGGGTACATGTGTCGAACAATGATGTTGTGCGAGAGCTCGATGCAAGGTGAGACCCTAATCCAACCTTCCCTAACTACGCTCCTGATCTTGGAACTAGCTATCAAACATCTCATCTTTATGAGATATTTTATTAAACCTTTGATGTTGTATAAACTTTGATCTATTTGCCATGCTTGGAATGATATTTTATTTTTTTTGGTTATGTGATGGATTTCTATTTCAACTACAAAACTCATTTCTGTAACCCGCAAAAATTGTTTGACTTTTCAAAACACAAATTATTTCCATTGTGCTATTTAAAAAAAAATGGTGTTAAAATTCTAAGTTTGCAAGTTAAAATTTTTAGGGCATTACATGTCCCCCATAAAACATGGCCAGAATCGCTAAAACTTGGTAGAACAACCCAAACTTAAACTTAAAGAAAATATTTTAAGCATTCAAGGGTAAAGACATGATATATTATTCATCAATCATAAAGTAAAAGATAAGAAAACAATGTCCCATGAATCATTCATTTCAAGCATTCGAATATAAAGCATTTCATCACTTAATATTCCATTTAACCTTAACTCACATCACAAAGCATAATCTATATGCATTCAAGATATATAAGTTATCAAATAAATAAATAAATAAATATATATATATATATATGCATCTAAGACATTAAGATCATGACATCATTTTCATATGTATTCATAATTCTTATAAACAATAGATCAAATCATATTTGACCATTCCATAATAAAACACACACATACTTTTTAAGTAAATCAATTAGATATTCATGATACACATAAATAATGATACTTAGGTGGGATATATTCAAATCAGTCAATCATAATGCACTCATTCGCAATAAAACTATATAGGTGTGATGTGTCAACAAGTTAACCTAGTCATTTGTAGGCGTGATGTGTTATTCACCTATACGCTAACATAAGCATCACAAACATAACCTCATATCAAAATCTAAAATCAATAAGGATCTGATTCTTATATCTTAGTTCAACATATAATCATGCTACAATAGAAAAACATAATCTATAGTTTCATAACTGCCTATCTTAATCAACTCAGAAGATCATCACAATTCATCATAATATTTCATTTAATCATATAAATAGTTACAAGATCCATGCCAGATCACCTGATTTGAAAAATATACAACCTCACAAGGAGTTACTGACCTTGTATTAAGTCATGGATGGCTCATATGATAGTTTTTGAAAAAAGCACATTAAGAACAATAATTGCAATAAATAAATCAAACAAAATGGAAGGAACAATCCACACTAAAAAAATAACACAAAAAATTTCTTTCCTTTTTTTGTGTAATCAAGAAAGAAAAGTTCATTGGCATAAAAATGCCTCGATCACAAAGTTCATTATTGTAAAACCCAAAGCCCCCTTTGCCCACAAGGGGGTATAACCCAGCTTCAGCCCTGCAGTAAGGTAAGCACACCCATGGATTCTAACTCAGTTTGACGTGCAAATAATGTATTCAAATCTACAAAAATATGTTGATTTGTAGGAAGGACAATGTCATGATCAAAGTTTTTTACCAGAACTTGACTGTGACCAAAAGAAAACTTTTTACCAAAGCTTGTCTTTTATTCCTTTCACATGGTATCTAAAAATAAAGTGTCCTTTGAATCACTAATGTAATAGTTTTATTTTTCTATATAAAAAATAAATATTCTTTCCCACAAGAGGTCCACTTACCTGATAGGGGCTACTCGTAATAGTCACCAAGTTGATAGGATGCCTTCTCTCTCTCAATTTTCTAGGTTTTGGGCATCTCTCCCTTTGATTTTTTAGGGTTTCAACATCTCTCTTTCTCAATTTTTTAGGGTTTCAACATCTCTCTCTATTTTCTAGGGTAATGGGAGACTATTACTTGCAGAATTAATTGAAAAATTTTGGATCCCTGTAGAGCAACTAAATATTACAAACAATTCAGAGCCGATACCAAAAATTTCTGCATATTGTTGTCTATTTCTCATTTGTTAAGTTCTACAATCTGTTGGTGAGCATGTCAATGATGAGGATGAAGGGAGTTATACTGAAAAATGTTTCTCTTTGTTTTCTTGTGCAAGTGTATTTTGTCTTAAGAATGCATATGTCTTTTACTAATAAGAAAAAGTAAAAAGGTGAAACAACCAATAAGTAATTGCTCCGCAAGAGCTGCTTAACCAAGTGCTCTCTCATGCCTACTAATCATAGCAGTAGGCCAACCAATCATCAACTCAAGCAGCAGTAGCATCAAAATCAGAGATGTGCTTGCTTCTTTGATTCCCAACTTGTGCGTATGTTGCAACAAAAGTGCAGGCTTGTGGAGATTGGAAGCAAACAAAAATGCATCATGGTTGCCTGTCAAAAATTGACAAGCATGCCCTCTCTATTGTTTTTTTTAATAATTTGATGTTTCTTCACATTTGCTAGTGTGACTTGTTAAGGAAGAAGGGTTTTTTGAGGGTTACATTGGGGGTTATGTCCATATATGAGAAAGGCCTATTTTAAAAAGGATGAGTGATGATTAATTTTCTCTTTATTATTGAAAGAGTCATATGAAATTGTGTGCAGTCCTTTTTTAATATTGATCATATATGAGCTCTCTCTCTCTCTTTGGTCAACAAATGACTTTTGCTATGGTATATTGATTATTGTCAACCCTTCTAAATTCATCAGTTTTAGTATATGGTTTGGAGTTGCTTATGCACTAAAAGGGTCACATGAGTTTCATGAAAATTTATATAGCTGAAAACTTGCTTTTGCACTAAAAGGGTATATGTATCACCAAGATAGTTGGTTGTTTTAACAAATTCCTCATGTGGTTCTTGGGTCCATCGGATGCGTAATTTTCTTGTCAATCAATGGTTAGATGCTACAGGGGTAGATCGAGATGTTGGTACTTCACCTATGGGTTCTTTTGACCGCTCATGCCAGAGTTGGTTAGCCAATTCTTTTAGTTATGGCTTGGAAGATTGATGAACACCTTTAAGAAAAATGGGAGATATTTGTTTGAACATCCTTAAGGAAGAGAATAGAAATATATGTTCTAACAATGGATTTTAAGTAAAATAAAGTAATTTTGAATTTCATGGTAGAGTTCTGCTATGTTTATATAAATGTATATTCGCTATGGTATTGTTCCATGGTAGAGTTCTTTGAAATTTCTGTGATGCTCTCTCACCACATAGCAGGGCTTGAACCTTGGATTCTTCATAACATGACTGCATTTATCCTTTTGAGATCCTTACACATTAAACATAGTTGGGCTGCATTTATCCTTATTGAATTGATGCTCTCACACCAAAATAAAGTTCTATTTTTGTAACATAAAAATTGCATTTCCAATTTCAATTTCATATTGGAAAAGGAACCTTTCAATTCTTTGTAAAATAAATTCTTATATCAGAGATTTGCGAATATACTCAAATAAATTATTAGGTTTTGAAATATATGTTTTGAAATGAACGTTTATGTGCCTGTGATTAGGTTTTGAAATATATTTTTTGAAGTGAATGCTTATGTGATTAGGTTCTGAAATATATGTTTTGAAATGAATGTTTATTTGTCTATGTGATTAGAATATTTGTGATTTATTACTCTAGGATGAATTTGGTATTAAATTTGATATGTGGACCTTAGTAAGTCACATGTGTTGTTTTGGGATTCATAAACATTACAACATATCTCCATCACAAGCGAAAAAGGAAGATCATGTATTGTCATAAAGTCCTAATTAGTTGGATGATTCATGGCTAGACCTACCTATTTTGTAGCTTTTTTTGCAGTATGACTGATTTATTTTTTCAATATATATAAGTTGATCTGTGTTTTATATTAAGGGTTGTTTGGCATATATAACAATTCTGCATTTTTTTTAGATGTAGGCATTTTTGCCTTAATGCGGATCTCGTCGCTTGGCTTATGGTTCACGTCCAGGCATTTGTTTTTATGAAACTGAATTGGGTTTGCCTATGGTTTGTGGTTTTGGTTGCGGACGATTTTATATATATATGAAAACCCATAAAACAATGATAGTTTCCCAACACTTATGAGTTTCTTCTACTCAATGAGTTCCTTGTACCTGCATAGTGACTACATTATATATATTCAAGGAATTTATGTGAATCTGGATTTGTTACAAAATAACAATAAACTGATTTTGTTTAGTAAATGGTTGTGGTGTAATTATATTTGCTTTAAGCATGAGTGCAATGGTAAAATCAAAATTTTATAAAGTATGGTTGCATGATGTAATGCATGTTGAAAGATGCAAGTAGGTGATGCATGATGATTAAACTGCAACATGATGGAAATGTGATATGTAATTATTTTTTTTAAAATGAAATCAAGTGAATGTTCAAGCCCAAACAGGTGGCTCATGATCTTGTGCATGGTTAATTGGATTGAAAATGTGTTGGTTCCCCAAAGTGGTTGTAAACTTGTAATGCCCCTAAAATCTTGGACTTGTAACTTTTTAGATTTTTTTTGAAAGTCTTATAAACATTTCTTTATCAGAGTTTTAAATAGTAATTCAGCGGAAAATGATAATTTTGAAATAACAAGTCAACAAACCTGGGTGCATTACTTGCGAAACCTTTTCTTTACACAACGGATTTAAAACTTCATACATTCAAAACCAAATAGATAAAAAAGAAATGCAGTTTTGAATAATTTAGAGTTTATACAAAAGAGAAATTTTCAAAGAAATCCTTATACAAAATTACAAAAATGTCTTTAAGAGCGAAACATCAAGAAAAGAGTCTCATTTTGATACCATCACGTCATTGTACCATCGCTTGTTGTATCAACCTAATTATCACCTCTACCCATAAGATGGGCCAGTTTCATGAAAAATGGTAGGTGCACAAGTATAACAATTTAGAACAAAAATAATACATTGCTTTATTTCATACATGATATGTAATTTAGAATATGCAAAAATAAGCATACAGAGCATAATTAGCATGATGAGCATAATTTAGAATCTAAACTAATATGTACGTCATTCTTTTCGCAGTGTGTAAGTCAAAATAAGTAAAGTAAACATGATAACTTTGTTTTGATATTAGCTATTCTGAGGGTATGCGCATGAGCGAAACATGAAACAACAAAAACTATTTGGGGGCCCGAACAGCTAGTTGAGTCCATTCCTAAGGAGGACGACCATGAGAGAGAATTCCTCAGAGGCATTTGTAGCAAGGGATACATTCAACTTCAGTAAAAGTCTATGAGACCTATCATTTAGGATAATTTTTGGTAGTCCCATCCTCTAATTTCGATGAGTGGAGACATCGTGTCATTTGCCAGAGAGGAGTTGTTAACAACCTGTCCATCAAATTTTTTGTATCATCCCATCCTCTTCATTGACGAAAATAAGTGATGAATGGGTATGTCAGGTTTTATTTAACTAAAGACCCATTCAACATGCTCTGGTCTTTCAAACCAACTCGAGCATCTTGCCGATGAAGACGATCATTACCATTTATACGATTTCAATAATGTGTCATTTATACGCTTTGAGGTTATCACAAATCTCTTATCATTGTAGTATTAACATCTCGTGCATGTCTAAAAGTACTGCTACAATGAGAGGGGTATAGGTTTCTTAGAAAGAAACCCCAGCTTTATTGTGTTATGAAAGAAATAATGTAACCATTTTAGTTTAGTTTGACATGAATTGGTCTTTTAAAACACTTTTATATCATTGTGTACTTTTCACGATATGAAATTGCTATGAATCTCTCATCCATCCAATCATCATAATACTAACATGCCGTGCATGTTTGATAGTATCGCTACGATGAGAGGGGTATAGGTTTCTCCAAAAGAAACCCAAGCTCAATTATTTCGTTAAAGAAATAGTGTAACCATTTTAGTTTAGAATTGGTCTTTCAAAACACTTTTATATCATTGTGCACTTTGCATGATACGAGATCGCCATGAATCTCTCATCCAGTTATTGTAGTGTCAAACATGCGATGCATGTCTTGCGATAACACTTACGATAAAAGAGGTATGAGTTTCTCAAAAGAAACCCCAACCACACATATTCCCATGCTCCCATCTGGAGATATCCAGGTGATATCGGGTATTAAACAGAAGTTAAAATATTTTCTCCTATCATGCCGCTTTGGAAAAAACTTAGTTGCAATTAGGCAACCCCCAAGTGTTCAAATTTTGCTTTTCAAAACTACGCATTTTTGTAACACTAGATTCTTGCAAGGAATCCTTTTTTATTAAAGTTTCATGCATAAATTCGTGTCTTTTGCAAAGCGTAAACTTACTACGAGGTAGAAAAGAGTACACAATTGTGTATTTTATGAGGTCGGATATATGCACGAATAATATATATTACATCACGCAAACTTGTGCACATTTCAACACGATGGCAAATGTATAAAGCAATGTTTGATGTGTGAAACCACATATCAAGCTAAATAAATGCGTAAGTAGTGTACTTGGTACAAAACCGTACCTTGGCCAAATAAATGTGTAAGTAGTGCACGAGGTACAAAACTGTACTCATTAAATAAATGCGTAAGCATTGCATGAAGTACAAAACTGTAGTCTGGCTAAATAAATGCGTAAGCAGTGCACAAAGTACAAAACTATACTCTAGCTAAATAAATACGTAAGTAGTAGCTTGTGCACGTGATAGCACGATGACAAAGTAAATAACATAAATCAATGCTTGATATGTGAAACCACATATCGGGCTAAATAAATGCATAAGCAAAAGCCTACGCAGGTAAAAGTGTGATGACAAAATAAATGACATAAAACAATACTCGATATGTGAAACCACATATCGAGCTAAATAAATGCGTAAGCAAAAGCTTGTGCACGTAAAAGCATGATGATAAAGTAAATGACATAAAACAATGCTCGATATGTGAAACCACATATCGAGCTAAATAAATGCGTAAGCAGAAGCCTATGCATGGAAAAGTATGATGACAAAGTAAATTACATAAAACAATGCTCGATAATGAAACCACATATCGAGCTAAATAAATGCATAAGCAGAAGCCTGTGCATGTAAAAGCGCGATAACAAAGTAAATGACATAAAGGAAAGAGAACAAGGATCACAAAACTGTGCCCTTGAATTAAATGTGTGTGTGTGTGTATATATATATATATATATATATATATATATATATATATATATATAAAAGATTTGTTTGTCCATTATCCTTTATGCAACTTTTTCCTACCTCAAAGATTGTCAGATTTGCTGGCATTTTCAAATATAAGTCTTTAAAGGCTTATGCTTTACTGTGCATGTTGCGTCTGTTGCGCTGATGGGGTGCACTAAAAGATATTCGTCACACTGCGAAACTATGAACAAGGGAAAAATCCTTTTTCAAATTCACAAGTTTGGTGTCATAATTATTTCGCAGGGGCCCGGAGTCAGTTGAGCTTGACTAGCCACAAGAGGGGATGGGTGGGAGCAAGGGGGTGGTGCCCCTTCCTGCTGGCCAGAAAAGGGAGGTAGGGGCATCGCCCTTGCCTACTGGCTGGAAAACAAGGGAAAGCAGCACCTTTGCCCTCAGGCCACAACAAAGACACGTAGGGGTGTTGCCCCTCTACCTGTTGGCCAAAAAGCCAGAAAAGGAGGCAAGGGTGTTGCCTCTGCCTGTTCGACAAAAAAGAGGAAGAGGTCAAGGGCTGCACCCCTGCCTGCTAGCTTGACAGAAGAAGAGGAAGAGGGCAAGGGCTGCGCCCCTACCCGTTGTCCTAACAAAAGAAGAGGAAGGGGGCAAGGGTTGCGCCTGTGCCCGCCGGCCTGACAAAAATGAGAGAGGGCAGGGGGTAGTGATTGTGGCCCTGCCCGCCAGACAGAGAGGGAGGGCAAAGGTCGCGCCCCTACCCGCTGGCCGAAAAGAAGAGGCGGCACAGACATCACCCCTGCTTACCAGACGAAAAACCCAAGTGACATTTGGAGGGCATGCCTTCCTGCCGACATTATTGAGAAGAGAGCGAGAGAGAGCAGGGAAGGGAGCGACGCCCCTCCCCTATGAAACCAAAACTGAGAGAGAGAGAGAGAGAGAGAGAGAGAGAGAGAGAGAGAGAGAGAGAGAGAGAGAGAGAGAGAGAGAGCAGGGAAGGAAGCAACAACCCTCCCCTTCGAAACTGAAACAGAGACAAAGGGAGTCAGAGAGAAGGAGCAGTGAGGGGGCGGTGCCCCTCCCTTACTAATAAAACAAAGGGGATGAGAGAGAGTAGGGAGGGGGTGGCACCCCTCTTCTGCTAAATGAAACAAAGAGAGGAAGAGGGAGATGGATGGGGGAGGCACATACTTGCTAAGGGGGAGGTCACCAGCGAGACGAGGGAGGAAGATGAGAGAGAGAGAGGGTAACAAGCAAGGGGGGAAAGAGTAGGAGGGCAGAGAGACTATTGGGGGGAGAGAGAGTGTCGAGGGGTTTATCGACGTTGGGTGGCCGGAAAGGGAGGGAGAGAACGGGGGTTGGGGAGAGAGAAACGTCAAAGGGGGTGGAATGGTTTCCCTTTTTTTGTAAAAGAGAGACCCCCCCCCCCTGTTTAAATAGAAAAAACACGAGAGAGGGGGGAGGGGGGGTGCTAGGTATGGATCCAGTCGAATCCAACCTAGATCCATTTTTTTTTGATAAAAACATGAGTCTTACAATGGTGGCCGATAACCTTGTAATTGATTAATTAAAATCATATGTGATTTTGCCTTCTGGAGGCTCTTAATTTTGTAAATGATTAATTATTGTTGAAGCTTGTATGACAAGAGAATTAATAAAATAATAAGTGATGTGTGCAGTTCTCTTGTAGCTTACAATGAGAGAGTAAGTAGTACACTAAGCTCCATGGGATATTGTTAACCATAAAAGGTTGTTTTTCTAGTCACGAAGAGAGGGAATAGCTACCACTCATGTCGTTGGGTGGTAGTGAGATTGTTTCAGCTCAAATAAAATTCTAATATATCAGGTTAAGGGTGTTGGAGTCTCTCTCTTGACAAGATTGTCCCTTACCTAGTGCTAGAGAAGATATGAAGGACTAGGGTAATAAAATACAAATTGATTAAATGTACCCTCTGAGTCATGTCTCTAATCTGGATATTGTCTGTGTTGTACCCATAGAGTATTATGAAAGAGAAATGAAACTGTATTGTGCATGTAGTGAAGCATTGTATGCATCATTAAAAAATAAAAATAAAAATAAAAATAAAAATAAAAGAATTGTAAGTTACCCATAACTAAGGTAGACGCTTCACTTGCACTAGCAAGTCATGCATCAATTAACTGGTCATGCATAAGTGAGATTGGTATATATGATTTTAAATTATTGTGTGATAATTAATTGTCAACATGTTTATGCACTGATAAATATTTATTTATTATGTATGTATGAAAATAATATTGTTTTATGTATACATGTTTTAATGCTTGTATGCATAGTTATTGTATTCCTACTGGGGGTTGTGGATATTTAACTCTTTATAAAATTGTAGGTAATGAATAGTCTACTGGAGTGGTGGTGGGAAGCTGAGGCGATGTTAAAGAGTCTTTTTCCTGAAAATTGGATGTTGAATATACATTATTATTGTTTTGAGAACACATTATTGTTTATTCTATGTTTATAATAATTTATCTATGAAAAATGAAATTCTATGAATGAGAAATGTTCTCCGCATTAAAATTCAGTATTATTATGTTTGATCAATCTGCCAAAGGTTTTGACCCAAAAATTAAAAAAAAATTTGCTGGTGATAAAAAAACCACACGTTTTTCGGGTTAAAAATCTTGGGATGTTACAAATCACGTTGGTTTTCTTTTTGAATAAAAATGAATTTGAGATTTACTAGCATAATTGATCCCTTGTAGTCTTTTATCATTATGTCACTTTCTCATTGTGGTAGATGCGATGTGAGGCAACATAAGGAAAACTTCTCAACAAAGTGGCTGCCTAAAAATTATGTCCTTTTGCATTGGTATAATACAAGGGTCATCTAGAAAGCATAAATGAAAAAAATGAACTATTAAAACTAATTCTAACGTCTTGTCTCTATTATGTTTTCTCCATCTTCTTTCAGACTTTTCAAGCTTTTAGTCTTGTTTGGTAGTCATGTGTTCTGACACACTCACTTGGGATTGCAAACTGCAAAATAAGCATAAATTTGTATGCTTGAAAAATGCAATCGCATGAAGCTGTCTAAACCTCAAAATGCAGTGATTGATGTTCTAAAGGTCATGTTCTTAAGAAGACTCCTCTTAAGTGCATGATCACAAACTTATAAAATCTGGTTTTAGGTCACTTTGTTCTTCTGCTTGTCAAATGATTGATCTCAAACCTACAAAATCTTGTTTTTGGCCAAGTGAATGGTAACTTGGTTCGTGATACACTGCCCATATTCAAGAACTTCAAATTTATCATTTTCTTAAAACACTTCATCAAAAATCAAAAGACATGAAAAGATCGCGATAATTGAAAATAAAAAAAGAGTAAAATGAAAACAAAGCGAGAAATGCAAGTTTCAATTCAAAACTTTTCAAATTTCAACTATTTTATAGATTTTTAAAAACCATGCAAGACAACACTTAGTTCTTAAATTATTCCCAAGAAATTAAAAATCACTGCCAACATTATCGCGATATTGGTAAACTTTATCGCAATTTCATAATCAGCCAAACAACATATTCAAGAACCATAAACTCAAAATGATGACAATCGTACTGTAAAATCCTTAGTAAAAGAAGTCTCTAAAACTAAAAGTCTTCCCCAGGTCGACACTGAAGTTGTCAAAGATGGTGGCGGGACGGGTTCCAGCTTCGAAGGTGGTGGTGGTAGCAGAGGGAGTGTCTCGTGGACCATCGGGCAGTGGAGGAGGGGTGTCTTCGGGAGGGAGAAGTGCCACTAGGTGAAGCCCTGCAAGGTGGCAGAAGATGACGACGACGATAGTGAAGATTTCGGTAGGTGAGACAGTGGGGCGGTCAGAGGTGGTGGTTGGGTGATGGTGGTCATTGTCGTTACTGTCGGTGGAGCGGTGGGGCTTAGGATGGCTTCTGTGCAATGATCGAAGATGCCACATTCGAAAATGAGAAAAAAAAAAGACAAGAGGGAGAGGGGAGAAAAGATGGGTTGGTAAAAAGAGAATGAAAGTAAAGACTCAAATAATGAGTTGCAAAAGTTTTTGAAGATGGGGACCACTTAGAATGGGTCTCCACCGTTCCATCAAATCTAATGGAATGGTAAAGAACAATTCTGATTGGTTCTCATAGTCATCAGTTCTCGGTTTTCAGGGTCTCATATATATATATATATATATATATATATATATATATATATATATATATATATATATATATAGAGAGAGAGAGAGAGAGAGAGAGAGAGAGAGCTCTAAATATTTTCTACCACATTTTTTATGTGTAAATCCTTTTGTACCTCTCCCAATTTTTTCCAGCACACCTACCACAAGTGAGCCTCACTTTTTTTATGTAAAAGTGTCATGGAAATTTATGAAAGTTTTCTCATGAAAAGTCTAAGATGGCAGGATTTTGTAGAAATCCATGTCCATTCCCATGAAAAATCTTTCCTTTACATGCCAATGAAACAAACTAAGCCTAAGGCTTTCTGTCCAACCTGCACCTACCTTTTTAGCCAACCTGGTAGATTTGGGCTGAGAGAAACATGATTCAGATCCAAGTACCATTTTGGCAATTATACACCCTGAATAAGAATCTAAACCCGGAAGGTTCAGAATTCAGATCGTCTACTAACACTATCATAATGTTGCTGCACTTACTGTCTGATCTGTTGCCCATAAATGGTCCTACCATCACTAGCCAGTTTTGTGGCTATGTACTTAGCCTGGTTAGGAACAAGCTTTCCCTGGATCGGGATCCACACTGTGCAGGCCCAAGGTCCAGTTGGTGTGCAGAGGATGGTTGATTAGGGATGTAAACAGTTGGGATTTGGATCAAATATGGCCAATGCCATATTCAATTAATGGATGTTGGCTGAGTGGATTCCAATTTGGATTCGGATTTGGATAGTGAAAATCTCATGACAGATCCGGCTTTTTACATTATTAGTTAAATTTGAATATTTGTTAGTTTCAGTAGCAAAAAGATCAAAACCATATCGACATCCATTAAATATGGTTTTGGCTTACCAAATGCAACTAAACATAATCGAATTTGGTTGAATATCGTACAAAATCCGAGGCATTCACATCCCTATGGTTGCTGAGTCAACCTGGCTTTATGTAAGAATGAAAATGGATCGGGCATAGTTGGATATCAGATCCAAATTCATCGTATTAACTTTAGATTCAGATCCTTAAAGTACGATCTGAGTGTGCATTCGGATCAGATACAGATTTGTTAAATCGGATTATGGGTCGGATTCAGATATTAGGTCAGATCTAATTCAAATTCAGACCAAAATTTATCTGACTGCAATTTTTACATGAAAAGCGATTGTTTTAAATTTTTCTGATCGGATCTGAATATGGATCCGAATCTATTGTTTATATTTCGGATTCGGATCGTGTTTGACATGATCCAGACCGTGTTGGATCCATTTTCACCCCTAAACTCCGTGCTTCGCTGGAGCTACAAGCTCAAAAGACAATCTCTCTCTCTCTCGACGACCCCGTTTTCCGTATCTCTCCTCTTTCATTTCTTTCTTGCCTCTGCTTCAATTCCATGAATTCAGGGAGACGAAACTCCACATGGCATAAATGAAACACGAAAAGGTAACACGTTCGCCCTTGTTTTGATTGGAGTTTCATTTTTTATGTAATTTGAGAATTGGGTTTTTCAGTTTGGACCTTGGTTAATTGAATTATCTTGTACCCACTTGCGAAAAATCTAATTTTCAAGGTTGTCGGACATCCCGAGTTTTGGAACGCTAAAAATTTGTAATTGGGAACTTTTGGTTTTCTTTTTGTCATCATCAGAATGGAACGTAAGCTCTGCAATTCGGTCATTTGGTGATTTGGGTTTACCGGAAAATGAGTTTGTTGTGGCCGATTGAGGAATGATATGCTCTAGATGATGGGAAATCTTGAGTTAGGCCCTAATTTGTTGATGGGTAGGGAAGTTTTAGGGCTTAGGCTGTCGTAAAATGTAATACCTAATTTGATTCATTAGGTTTTGTTGGCTGAGTTCTACAATGATTAATTTTGTTTTTTACTTGCTGAAAAAGGTGTTTTTTTGGACTTTTTTAAAACTTTGTTTTGGGAGTTTTTGGGATCTGAGGCAACTTTTCAATTTTGAAACCTAGTTCTGCAGTTTTATATTATAGCAGATTTTTTAATCTTGTTTTCTTTTTGCTAATCAACTTGGGGTTAAGCAATCAATTCAAAAGAAAAAATGAAATTTAGATTCATGTACCTTAGGAGTCGTAGAGTTGTACTTCCAAATCTAATGTGCTTCTGACCTAATTAATAATGCAAACCATCTAGGTAAGGAATTACATTTCTTGTAAGTCAAATCTATCTGAAGCTGTTAAAACCAAAAGCTTAATCATGAATTTCCATGGAACTGTTAACAATTTGATAATAACGATACTTAAAGGCTGAACACATCTTGGTACATCTTCCAACATTTTATCCTGCCTATGAAACCTATGTTCCAATACTCCATGAAAAGGATGAAGCTTTTAACTTCGATCCATCAAGTTCATGATAAAATCCAGTCGTTTATAGATAAATTTATATGTGCTAGGCATTTTTTTTTCAATTCCTAATAGTATATTGCATAATAGAAAGTTTACTTGCTGCAACTACCAAATTTATGATATGCAACTACCAAATTTATGATAAACATGATTCTGTTGCCAATATCTTAAATCTTTCTCAAACAGTCTCATTATCGAACCCATGAACCAAGATTTTTTTTTTCTCCACTTCTCCAGCCTCACATCTAACTACACACTTGGACTTCTCCATCTACCATAATCATAGCTAATACTGTTCTGTATACTTCTCTAAGCATGACAAGAAACGAACAAGTGACAAGGACATGATGTCCATTTAGTGTTATCATCCTGTCATGGGTGAGTAATGCATCATTTGCTGCACTTCCTGATTTTTGATGCAGCTCTGAGATAATGTAAGGGAAACAAAATAAGCTATACTTGATCCTTCTGTCATCAACAACTGCCATGAATCTTTGGACAGAAACTTGTGTTACAGTTATGGTGGATCTGGTTCCAGTTAGGGCATTTATATTTATCTCATTAGTTACATCACATTCTCTCTTTATTTAATGAACTTTCTCTTAGAGCTGTAAAATGTTGTTTTTTGGGATTTTCAAATGGACAAAAAGGCTATAAATATTATGATCATGTTAAAAAAGGATTTTGAATATCTAGGAATGTTATTGTTCATGAGGACACACCTTACTTCAGTCTTATAAAAATAGGGATGGAGATGAGATTGATTTTCTTTCTTGGTGTTGTTTCTTGAGAAAGAGGGAGTTGATAATCATGTTGAGGTTCAAGGGGAGCAAGTTCAGACTAGAGAGAATAGGTTTGAATAAATCTACTCTAAAAGACATAGAAATGTTATTAAGGTACCATTCTTAGATCAAATAGAATTAAAAGATACGGAAAATTTAAAGGTCGATTTTGATCCCCTTCCTCTTTTGATTGAGTCTGAGTACACAAGTTTGGAGTCGTCTCTTCTTTATCTTCATCCTCCTCTTCTCCCCCCTAGGTACATTGAAGCTCTAAAGTATTTATTCTTTCCTCTCGTTTTGTATCTTCTGAATCTTTTTCTCCTAAGCATTATGCATTCCATTCTTATGTTAAACCCAGTTCTTATGCAGTAGCAACTTATAAACGAGAGTGACAACAAGCTATGGTAGAAGAGTTAAATGCATGCATGAGATCTTGTAAAACCTTCACCTGAAAAGAATGTGGGTGGGCAGAAGTGGGTCTGTAAGATAAAGACCAAATTAGATGGGTCAATTGAGAGTTACAAAGCAATGTTGGTGGTAAAGGGTTACAATCAATAGTTTGGAATAGTAGCACATATAACTACCATAAGGACTTTGTTACTTATGGTGGCCATAAGACAATATAACTTGTGGTATTTGGATGCAGATAATGTCTTCTTGAATGGTGATTTGGATTAGGCGGTATACATGGTGTTACCTTAAGGTTATATTGATTCAAAGGGCAATGTATGTAGGTTGAGGAGAGCCTTATGTGGGCTTAAGCAGGCACCAAGGGCATTGTTTGAAAAGTTTAGCACAATCATTAAGTCTCGTGGGTTTGAGCAGAGCTATTGTGATAGATCCTTGTTTGTATCGACCTCTTATAGAGAAAAGTATATATTGCTTTTATATGTGGATGATATGATCATTACAGGTGATGTTTTGCAAAATATAGAAGATACCAAACAATGATTGACAAGTATTTTTGAGATGAAAGACCTAGAAAATTTGAAATGCTTTCTTGGGTTTGAAGTTGCATACTAAAAAAGAGAGCTCTATTTGACACAACATAAGCATGCAATTGATTTGGTTGTGAAGGCAAGATTGCAGATAACTCTAAGAAGGTTGAGTCTCTCATGGAACCAAATACAAAGCTAAGGGCAACAATTGGTGTTGAAATAGAGGATCTAGTAATGTATAAACAACTTGTTGAGAGGTTGATATATCTGACTATATCTAGGCTAAATATTACCTATGTTGTTCATGTGGGTAGTCAGATCTTTGGGCCATTTGTGATGCATATTTTGGATGGTTTATTGGAAGCTCTAGATTGTCTCTCTACCATAGGGTTCTGTGTCTTTGATGGAAGCTCCTTGATTTCATGGAAGAACAAAAAACAACAAAGAGTTGCCTTATCCACAACTGAGGTAAAGTATAGTGCTATGACAAGTTATAGTTGAGATTATCTAGATAAGGTGGTTGTTGGGTGAGCTAGGGGTGTCTATACGTGGAAGAACCTCCTTGTATTGTGACAACATGAGCATTATTCATATTGCAAAAAATCTAGAATTCCATAAAAGAACAAAGCATATTGATATGGTTTATCACTTTACGAGGAGTGCATATGAATGTGGGGTTAGTTCCTCGGAGCATGTGAATTCTAAGGATCATATTGCAGATGTATTCACCAAGAGTCTTGCACCTATGCATTTTAAGATGTTCCTCCCCAAACTTGGGATGATTCCTCTTGCAGCATCTCAAGTTTGAGCGGGGTGTGGGGGGTGTGGGGTGTTGAGTGATGTAATACATGTATTATTGTTACTGTGCTGCCATTCTTTCTCTTGTACATTTTATTATTTATAGGAGTATTCTTGTACTTTTCTATTCTTTGTTGTAAAGTGAACAGTTTTTGTCTATTTGTGCAGAGTAGGGGATTTGATTCCTTCACTTGTAAATACACGTGTCCACTAGGGACCTTTTTTTGTTTTTATTATTTTTTGTCTTTTTAGTTTTTCTGTATTTTTCTTAAAATATTTGAATTGGGCCCTCATAAGAGCCATTGGGATCCTTCCCAATGGTCACAAATGTGACCGTTGGGGGGTCTCCCAACGACTCTATAGGAGCCCCTTTGCTTCCAGTTTATGTATAAATAGGGGTTCTTGCCCCACTTATTTTCTATGCTCTTAGAAGCATTTTTCAATAAAAGATTCTTTATATTTTAAGTCCTCTCTCTCATATTGTGTGTGTTTATCACTTGGGCTCCTTGTGGCTTATTGTATTTTTTCCCATTAGTGATTTCTTGTTTGTATGCTTATGCATCTCTTGTAGTCACGTTGTGACAATGTTCTTTGCACTAGTGTTTCATTACAGATACGGTGTTGGATCATGTCACATGGGAAATCCCGTGCATTTGGAATGTCCCTGTGACATGGACTCGGGCCCTAGTGTGGTGCTATCGCCAGTTTTGGCCAATGTGACCTCTCTCTAGAACTCCAGCAATGCACATGACTTTTACAAATAGCTCTATGCAAGTTGCAGCCACTGCTTAACGATTAATGACTGCCTGGGTATCTTAGTCATCAAATGCCCAAACTACTACATTCATCTTCTCCATTTTTATCCTTGGTGTTTTACCAGTGAAATGTCAAATGGCATAAAAAGCATGGGATAAATGTGGAGTTTATTAAAAAAGATTGAGAAAAGGATAACTTTATAATTGGTTACCAAAGGAAAAACTCTATATAAAATAAATGAATTGTATAGCTCATTCCTCTTTTCTTCTTCTCATTTATTGAAAAGTTCTCTTTTCTTTTCTTTTTCTTCCCAAGTCTGTTTCCTATAAGCAAACTATGTGTCAGCTTCCGAGTCCCATGGAAAGGCTCTTTGCTATGTTATGACTTTTTCTCCACAGTTTGGAATAATTTTTTTTTAAACGCAATCTGTCTTTCCTTAGCCACTTGACTGGTTTCATGACTTTGAGTTTGTTGTTTGGATTATCTTGTTAGCACCTTTTCTTATGTCGATGTATAGCAGCTTGACTTTAGAAATGGACTGAGGGATGGGGCATCCATTATCGGGTCCGAGAGTTGTATATGATGCTGACTGGATCATGACCGAGTAAAATAATACCAGTGAAACCACCTTTTCCCTTAAGTTTGTGTTGTCAGAATTTTCCCATGTTGAATGTTCGGACCTGAATTAGTGTTTAAAAGGTCAAGACTCAAAACCAAGAGTAAACAAGATTATTATCGTACCATTATGCTTCATTCTCTCAGGAAAAGAAAAATTAACATTATGCTCCGGATCTGGTAACCAAATTATGCATACTAGATGGGTCCATATGTAGGTCCAACTGGGTCGTGTATGAACATATGATGGTATGATTAGTCAGTGAATCTCCTGGTTATGTGCATAGAGGCTCAGTTCAACAAGTTGGCTTGCATTATTTTCTGTTTTGTGAATTTCAGGTAATATGAATGTTAAGTTGTACATTTATATATATATATATATATATATATATGGTAATATATATATATATATATATTTGTTTTATTTATAATGATGTAATAGGCAATACCCTCTAGGGGTATTTTCATCATTTCACAACATTGTAATAGGTTGTGCCCATTAGGGGTATTTTAGTTCTTTTACTTTATTTTGTTCTTTTTGTCTTTTTCTGTTTTTATAGGGACTATTTGGTCAAAGACCAAATAGAGTTGTTGGGTTCTTTTTGGACTAGTCAACATAGAGTTGACTAGTCAATAGAGCTATTGGAGCACTTCAACAACTATATTTATAGATGTTGGAATAGTCCAACAGCTCTAATTGATACTACCCCTTGTGTATAAATAGGGGTGAACGGTGGTTGCCAGTCGAGGAAGCGGGAAGTGATACGAGAAGCGGAAGCGGGAAGCGGGAAGCAAGGCACTTTCAAAATTTTAGAAAGCGGGAAGCGTGGGACGACTTAGAAGCGAATAAGGAATCGTCTCGGAAGCGACCTAGGAAGCGAGGGGGAAGTGAGAGGGGAGCGAAAAAAGAGAAAAATAAATAAATAAAATACAAAAAAAATGAAAAAACATTGTCTAGTGAAATTTATCACTTTTTTTATATCAAATTCCATTTGATAAAACATTGTTTTGAGTCTTGACAGCTAGTGAATTGTGTATAATGGTTATTTTGTTTGCTTGGTGGTACATATCTTAGTTGTGAATATTCCCGTTTGATTTGTGTTTTCAACCTTTAGATGATATACCCTACTGCCTCTATGCATATTTCTGGCTACTGTGATATGGAATTTTTTGTCTGTTGATTACTTGGTGGTACTTGATTCACATGCTGGTCGAAGAACTTACTGTTCAGTGTGTATTACGATAGCTGATACAAGCAAACTACCACTGATATATGTGATAATAGCCCTGATATCTCTTTGTTTCTTTTATTATTCACTTTGTACTTCCTTTTTATTATTGGTTACAGCTGAATGTCACACAGATCCCACTTTTGATCTCACAATTTCCAATCTCTGATGGTGTAGGTTGTCTAAAGGTCTTTAACAGAGTGTAATCCTATAGTCTCCCTCTCTAACTATATATATATATATATATATATATATATATATGTGTGTGTGTGTGTGTGTGTGTATGTGTGTGTGTGTGTGTGTGTGTGTAATGTTTCTCCATAGTTTTTTTTTCTTTTTCTTTTCCACGATAGTGAGACAGTGACTACCATCTGAAGTATTATGGTTAGTTTTGAGGTGATTGCTTATAGAGTAAAAATCAAATGGGTGTCTTGCTGCCAAAAAGTTGGTGCTGGCAAGAAGCTCAGGCATGGCTTCATCCTCTTTCATTTAATAAAGAAGCTCAAGAAGCTCAAGCTTGAGCCTGGTTCGTTAAACTTGTTTAGAGTAATTTATTCTATAAAGTGTTCAATCATAGTGCATAGTGCAAGGACATTTTGTTTTAAATGAGAGACGAGAGGTTCCAATCTCATTTCCTCTACCTTATCAAGTAATATGTTACAGCTGGCTTGGCTCTGCTCAAGCTTACTGGAAGTGAGCTTGATTTATTATAAAAAATGAAAAAAGGGAGGAAGTGCGGGGGAAGCGCGTTTCCCATAAAGGGAAGCGCATTTCCCATAAAAGGGAAACATGCTTCCCATAAAAGGGAAGCGCGCTTCCCCAAAAAATTGACTCTTCCCCACGTTTCGCGCTTCTGAAACGCCCTTCGGGGAAGCACGCTTCCCCACTTGCCTAGGCGTTTCCGCTAACTCTGGGTGAACCCCCATCTTGTTCTTCAATGCTCTTCTAAAGCATTCTAACTCACTTTGTGAGTATATTATGAATAAAATGTTATTTATTTTATTCTTGCTTTTGTGCTTTAATGCATGGTATTGCCCTTAGTGATAGTTTGTATTGTCTATGTTGGCACCTTGTATTATCTCATGGTGGACTTATGCATGTGCATGTTGTGTTTGTGTTATCGTAAGCCTTTTGTGGTTCGTGCTTTTGTTTTTCTGCATATTTCGTGACAATGAATAAATGATAATCAATGCAATTGTATCTCATAAGCTATTATTTGGTGTGTTTGAATGTGTTAGAGATGCACTTGAGGGGTAGTTTTGTATTTCAAACCTAAGTGTCAAGTCAATGGCAGCATTGTAATGCTTTTTGTATTTGATCCTTTAATTTGTGTCTTACTGTTGATGCATATCTCGTAATTTAATCATATGTGCTGGATAGAAAAGGTAATTGTACACAAGGTTATTCTGATTATGTCACAGAACCTAACTATATAAATCTTAATCAGATCTGCCGCCACTTCAAAGAATGTGGGGCTAGTTTGTGTTCTCCATCAAGCCTCTGGGCTCTCTCTTCCTCTCTTCACTTCTACACTTCTGCCAAGAGTTGTTATAATATTATGTATAAGACTAACGAGGAATGTGAAGATGGCACCACCTATGTCATACGGACACTTAGCGTGCATATCCAATGTCAACATGACACTCAGCTCTCCAGGAAACTTCATGCACACAGTCAAACAAGTGTGGGGTACTGTCAGCATTGTGTCATCAATTTTATCTGTTTTCATTTATGATGTTGATTACTTATTTTGTATTCACTAGCCTTATTTTTCTTTCAAAATTTGTCATTATATTACATTTTAATTTCAACCTAGTTTTATTATTTAATATATATATATATATATATGTATATATTATATCCCCTGAGAATCATACATTTTTAATATGAATCCCTGTTGGATCAAATTATAACGAATCCTTGAGAAGAAACTTTTTTAGAATCACAAGGGAAGAATCTTATACACATATTTTGCCCCAAAAAAAGGATGAATAGGTACACTTCTAAATTCTAATTATTTAGTTTAGATCTACATTTGTTGCACTCATATTCTTATAGCATAGAATATAATATACTTATAATTATAATATATAATTATATGTAATGGATATACTTAGTTGTCAAAATCGCTAGTCGAGGCCTAGGCGGAAGACTCCTAAAAAGGCTAGGCAGAGCCTTTGCGGGACTAGTCTACTTAGGCGGGATAAAAAAATAAAACATCAAGAAAAGTAGAAATATTACAATAAATAGTTAAGTTTAGTAACAAACATATGATTGCGACTACAAATGAAGTATAAGTGTGTAATTCAGTGTAACATATCACAAAATTGATAAAATTGCATAACATTGAACATAGAACATATATATTTGTGTGTATGAAAACCAGCAGCGTACATGTAAAGAACAGAAATAAAACATAAGGAAAAAAAGAAGAAAGCGAAGGGTAAAAGAAAAAAAAGGAGAAAAAAGGAAGAAAAAGAAAAAAAGAAAGAGTAGAGAGGCAAGAGGAGGAAGAAGAAGAAAATAAGAAAAAAAATAAGAAGGAAAAAAAGAAAAGGGAACAAAGGAAGAAGGTGGAGGGGCAAAAGGGGAAGGAATACGAAAAAGGAGAAGAAAAAAATATGAGAAAAAAGGAAAAGAAGGGTTTAGGGTTAAGAAAAAAAGACAACCATGTTCCCATGGCCTAGGTGGGGAAAGCCTGGGCACCACCTAGGCAGCCTAAGTGGGAAAATACGGCCCTACTACCTAGACTCATAAGCCTAGGCGGTGGCCCTCTGCCCACCTAGGAGCTGCTTTTGACAAATAAGATACTTTATAGCTATAATAGATATCTTTATATACCAAAGAGAAGTATCAATTAAATACACTGATTCTATGACAGATCTCAACATACCTCTAGTTTTGCTCCTTTAGTAGGCCCCTATATATATATATATATATATATATATATATATAGAGAGAGAGAGAGAGAGAGAGAGAGAGAGAGAGGCATGTGATGGTTCATGATAGGAATGTAGAGCTATCAAACAAACTCTATAGTTTGGTGACAAGGAGTCATAATAAACAAACCAATTGGGTAGAATAGAAGCGCAACTACATCTTCTAAGAACGGATTCTTCTATAGGTAATTATGATCAATCTCTTTATCACCAACTAAGAGTTCTTCGAGAGAGGAGTATTTGTCTAATGCATTTTGAGGATTTCTTTGCTCACGCCGAGTACAAACACATATCTTTAGTAGATCTTTCATCTACTTTATCACTATCTTTAGTAGAATCTTCACTAAGTTATACGCTTTCATTATTAGGATGACTATATCTAACAATAACTTCATTATTCAAGGACTTATTACAACTAGAATCATCTTTTCTAGGAGAGAGACCAAATAAAAAAGTATGGTCTACTTCCTCTTTTCTATTATCTTTATGAATCTCCCGTATCTACCTATGAAATAGGCCCCAACTCTCAACATTAATTGGCCAAAATTCGACTTCAATTTGGTTCATATAACTTATAATCTAATCAATTTTTTGCAGTTTTATGATGCCACCCTGCCATAAGCCATCTGTATTAGGATCGCCATGAAATCAATGATTCACCTAAGAAAATATAAAAACTCGTGGTTGAGTGCCTATTATTAGGTTCACCTCCCCAATCTGCATTTGTATATACAAGGAAATCAAATGCAGACGAGAAAGATATAAACAAACCTCTAGAAATATAATTTTTGAGATATCTAATAATACACAAAACAACTCCCATGTGAACATATGTGGGAGCGTGCTGAAACTGATAAAGCTGTGTACAACATGTGCTATATTAGGTTCAGTAATTGTCGTAAGGAAACAAGGAGTCTTCACACACCTCACTCAAGAGGCACAAATCACACTCACAAATGGTCCAAAACACAAAAACCACTAAGGGCTTATGAAGAACGCAATTACAAAGTGCACATGCACAAGTCCTTTATGGGATAATCCAAAAAGCACTAAGGCTTCACAAGCACAAGAGCGCATACAATATCAAAAGAGAGAACACTTAAAAATAATGAATTTATTCATCAAGGAACTTCAAAGAAGCTTACAAATACAAGGAGCCTTAAACCCTTATTTATAGACAAGAAGAGGCCAAAAGGGCTCCTCCAAATAGATGTTGGGAGACTCCTAACGATCATATTTGTAACTGTTGAGAGTACTCCCAACGACTATACGAAGGCATTTTATAAGAATGCCCTTACACCAAGTGATAAAATACAAAAAATTAAAAGAATAAGAATAAAGAAAAACCTATTTTTTAACATGTAGAAAATGAACAAAATGCCCCTAATGGGCAACCTAAATTACATTCTTAATTATAGTTATATATACATATATCTTGAATATATATATAACTATATATGAAATTATACATATAACTTAACACCCCCCTTCAAACTTACTGTGATGTAACTGTAAGTTTTAAAAATCTTCGTAGTCTTCGTCATGTTTCTTTATTAGTTCCTTCCATTGAATGATGTATAGTGTCTTCAATACTTCTGTTCAATTGTTTGCTCAAAAAACGACTCTTCAATACTTGGGAACCTATAAATAGATCAACAAGCCAAATATCCCAACTATACAAAAGAACATATATATCACAAAAACAAAGAACATTTTAAAATATTATTTGTTCAAAAAATATATTGATATTATGGAAGGAGGCATGTTCATAAAATCATAAATCACTTTAAACATTCACGAAAACATTTATAGAAATATGCATAATACCTTAATACTTCGCAATGAGAAAGTAAAACCACTGGAAAAACTTCATAGTCATGCATAAGATGTGAAAAACTCAAGAAACAACCAATAAGAAAGTTAACTTTAAGATAATCAACACATATATTTAACAAGAAAAGACACCTTAATGCATGCAAGACATGAAATAGGATTTGTCGAGTAATATTAATACCATGAATAAATTACTCACAAAAGGTGTTTAACTCATAAACTTCCACAAAGAAGAGTATTTGACTCGTAAATAGATTTTCATTTGAGAACAAGTTATGTTTACACAGCAGAAGATACAATAAGTAATGTGTTTAAATTATTCAATAAAGGTTAAGATAAGACAAATATGACATACATGGATCAATCAAACATTATGTTTTAAAAGCAACTAATGCATATATGAATGAATCACACAATAGTTTAGAGCCAATAAAAGTCACTTATGGACCAATTACAACAAAATTTTTCTAAGAGAAAATAACTTATAAGAGATTTAAAATTTCACAAATATCACGAAATAATATTTTGCAAATAGCAATATAAATGCAAAACATACAAGACAACCAATCATGAAACAAATTAAAAGTGTCTTTAATCATGCAATTAAAGCATATTTAATGCAAAATGCATGAAAATATTTCAATAACTATTTTAAAAATCTCATATAACACAATGAATGATGTTTGAAAATCTCAACAATAGTTCGATCATTACGAGCAATCACCTTACTAGACCTCCAAACCAAGGTTTTAAAACCCGCGACTCGGAACTCGACTCGTTCTTTATTGACTCGTGACTCGGCGGGTCAACTCGGTGACTCGGACCGGGTTTTGTTAACTTTTGATTTTAAAAGAAAAACAATATATAATTTGTCTGAAACCATGTTTTTGAGTAAACATAGTCTCCAAATGTCTGTAAGAATATAAACACAACTGCAAAGAGCTATAGAGGTTTGCTTGAATAATTGAATTTGATATCTATACAAGCACTTTGACAGTCAATTTGTCATGTGCCACAAAAATCTGGGAGTTTAAAGATTAAAAGTTTATTAGATGTAGAACAGTTGGTCACGACAAGCAAAAATTCATTAATTTTGCTAGTTTAAGTCCCGACTCCCAAACCATTTCATCAGCTTGCAGAAAATACTAGACTCTTTTAGCCTTACTCAAGACCTGGTTCTCCATTTCAACAGTTTATCTGATTTTTCATATCAATCCCAATTTTGAGGTAAACAAGGTCTCAAACTGCAAAATAGACCATTTTTTATTTGACAAAAGCAAATGCATACAAAAATCTCCTGGTTTTGCCAATAGAGTAAGTTTTTCAATGTATGTTTTTACACAGTCAATTGTACATACAATCTATTAGAACACAATTTTTTTTTTCAAATAGTTTGTCAACATGTAAGCAAGTTTCTCAAGGGCTTCACAAATCAATGGCCTACAATATGCCAAAATTTCATGACTCAAAAAAACATATTTTTACATAAAAAAATATGATAAAGGTGTGATTCCTAGCAAATAAACCATGTTGAACACATATATGAGGTCAGATTGCTTAGATACAACTTGCACCTATGATTTTTCAACTAGATTGTACAGACTGTAAATAGTAGACTGCATATATGTATATATATCATTACCATTTGAAACTCAAAAAACAAATTTCAAACATCCCAGAACTCGCCCGAGTCAGGCCGAGTCAAGTCGAGTCAGGCCGAGTCAAGCCCGAGTCAAGCCCGAGTTTTGGCAAACCGAGTTTGCCTTGCCGAGTTGACTCGCTGGAGGGCCGAGCCGAGCTGAGTCAACGAGTTGACTCGGCGAGTTTTAAAACATTGCTCCAAATCTCAAAATTTAAGTGTATTAACTACTAGAACAAGAGCACAGTTACAAATGTCAACAACAATCATCTCTCTGACCATGCACATGCAATGCAGGGCTCACTGACAATACAAATTAAGAGATTAGTCACAAATGTCAGCAACAATAATCTCTCTGACCATGCACATATAATATAGGGCTCCCTGACAATCAAAAGAGTTACAATCCACAAGAGGTGCATATAATTCTCCTTATAAATGATTACAAAATTGTAAACAACATAAGTTTCAATGAGTGCACTCACCACACTGATAATCCAAAATCTCTTATAAACATCGGTTTCAACGAGTGCAATTACCTCACCTCACTGATAATCAATGCCTCTTGTCTACATAAAGTGACACTTAAATAAAAGGCATAAAAATGAAAAGCTACTTGAGGTAAGAAAGCTTGTAATGGAAGTACACTAATGTCACAAAAAAGAATATCAATTTTAACAATCCTTTGAAACACTATAGTTTAAAACAATAGATTGCCATCAGAGATAAATAGAGTTATAAGCATCCATAATAATAACAATGACCAATCAACAAATGAGTGATACTCACAAATCCAGAGATCAATCAACCGTCAGTTATAGCCAAACTACAAGTTAACAATCTAAACTAACATAAAACGAGGTGCACACAACTCACCCCAACAAACATCTCTGAATAAATAACAAGGCCAAGAGAATGATGCATCATATAAAATTCTATGATGGACGATCTAGATGCCACAATAAGCAATACATACTCACATAATTCAATTTTCAAATAGGTGAGTTCATATCAAATATCCGATTTAAAAAAGCATAAAGTTAGGTAAAAACCTTGTAACGATTTGTGCTATCATATGCACACAAGATATTAATTTATAATTTTTCATAAACCTTGTAAGTAAAAACAATCAAGGTTACATCAATAACAATGAAGAATGAATATGGCCAATATAAACAAGTTATACAGTGAGATGACTCAATCTAGATTATAAGTCTATTATGAGACAACAATGGTATACAACATAAAAGGGGCTAGAACTTACAAAGCTTTTTGCTGTTGAGGTTATTTTTCATAGCGGACACCCACATTATGTAGTTGAAACCATGTAATTTGGAGAGATCTATTTTTTGTTCATTCTCCATTTGACTTAATAGAAGAGGAAAGAGAAAATATGAAAGACCAATGAAAAGAGCTCCTTCACCTTGAGTTCCGCATGCACCACGAACAATTTTCCAAAGGACCAAGAGCACTATGACTCTGATACCATGTAATGAATTTTGCAGAATTATAGGAACACAGTGCAGTCGGGTAGCGACTGTTCATCCGAAAAGTTGGCACCCACGTAGGTTTCACTGTTTTCTCCCACTGCACTAGGTATTTCTTCGCTTCGCCCAAGTCGTCAAAGGTGTCTATCACGTATTGACCCCTCTCCATGTCACTGCGCTTCCGCCTCCACCAAGCGATAGCATCTCCATCCAATAGGGCTGCTGCAGCCTTAATCCTGAGATCTTCAAGCGTCACGTTCTGAATATCCAAGTAGTCTTTTACTTGGAACAAGAAGTTCTCAATGGCCTTGCTGTTGCGAGAACCATTGAATGTTGCTGGTCTTGGCACATCAATCCTTGATGACTTCTCATCATTTCCCCCATTCAGGGTCACTGTCCGTTGAAATGTGTGTCTCTTCAACTGAAGCTTCCCTAATTCAATTTGTAAGTCAGTCACTGTTGTCGTCAACGAAGTGACCTATTCCATCAGTAAGATCACCTGCTCTTGCAGGCTCTCCACCACATCATTCAGTCCACCGAATGATTCAACTGCGCATGAATCGCTTTCTCGTGCGAAGTCACATCTTCCACCAGCTTGTTGACAGTTGCAACCATCTGCTCTTGGCCCTGAGGTGAACTCATGTCTTCAGCTTCGGCAACTGTCTTGCCTTTGGTGTTACACAAGTTTTGATAGGGCGCTACGATGTCTTGCTCGCAAATCGTAGCTTGTCGATGCGTCTGTCGACACCAACTCTGGAGTCCCTTCCTCAGCACGAGAACGGGCTTTGGTATCACTAGTCACGGGCCTATTTCTTTCAATAGGCCAACACGTCGCGATGGTCCTTCCTTACCGCCGCAAGCCTACTTATGCTCGTTTGCCAGTCGCGGAAGCTTGTAATCAGAGTGCAAGAGAGCAAGAGAGAATGGAGGGAGAAGAATTGCAATCACAATGAGGGTGAACAAAAGAAAGCTTAACATATTTGATTTATTCACAATTAAGCCCGTAGGCTTTTTACAGTTCAAGTATACGGGCTGCCCCTTCGGGGTATTGATTAACCCGATCTGGGCAGCTTACAACAGACTCAACGAAAGCAAAACAGACTCGAGACGCAACTTTACAATGTAAGTCACAAGGGATCAATCTCCATCAAGAGCTTTAATTTCATTTCCTTCCTTCTTGGTGAGCACAAGTTGAGGCTCAGGAGTAGTGCCTATCATGTATCCCAAATCTTCTTTCCTTTGAGATTGTTCTCCATAGCGGAAGCCCACATCATGTAATCATGCTCTATATTGAAAGAGAGGAGATAGATGTAGGAGAGCATATCACGAACACTTGATGGTCACATCCACAAGTTCAAAAGTACTATGATTTTGATACTATGTAATGAAGTATGTGAAAAACAAATACAAAATGTGCAAGCACTAATACAAGTCTAATAAAGGACAATACAAAAGCACTAAGGCACTACACAAGAACAAAATGCAAATACAAAGACTTCAAAGAGTCAAAGGAAGAACACACGATAAAAAAAATATAGCCTTTATTGATCACAATATGCTTAAGAAAAGCATAGAATACAAGAGAGAGGGTCATCCCCTATTTATACACAAAAGTGGCATTAGACTCTATTGGGGAGCTCCCAATAGAGTCGTTGAGATCTCCCATTGGTCATAAATATGATTGTTGGGTAGATCCCAACGACTCTATGGTCTTTTTACCATAGAGCCCATGCTCAATCCCACAAAGACAAAAAAAATTAATAAAAACAGAAAATAAAAAAATAGAAAAATTATTCCTAATAAAAAATACTTATTAGAGGCAGTAAAAAGACCAAAATGCCTCTGAGGGGCAATACAAATTACAGGACTATATATATATAGATATATATAACAAAGGTCTTTTTTTTAGAAAATGATTTTTGCATCATGTCAATGTGACATGTAAGCAAGTTTTTTAAGGCTTAAAAAATCAACGGCCCACAATGCATTAAAATTTCACTACTCAAAAAATAATATTTTAAGGTTGAAATCACATGATCCAAGGTTTGATCCTTAGCAGAAACAACCACTCTTAATACATGCATGTGGTCAGTGTCACGAAATACTAAAGAAAAAAAGATAGTCACAAAGTGACTAGCAAATGCACAAGCACACAAGCAAAGGGCCACTAGTGGGCAAGAATACAAGCCACAAAGTGACAACAAACACAAAACGAGAGAGAGAGAGAGAGCTAAAAAATATAGAGCATCTATTGAAAATAGCTTCAAAGAAGCTTAAGGAATACATGGGGCAATGCCCTTTTATTTATACACAACATAGGACCCAAGGAGGGGCTTTCATGGAGTCATTGGAGCCCCTCCAACGGTCATATTTATGACCGTTGGAGGGGTCCAATGACTCTATGGTGAGACCCCTCCAATGATGAAATAAAAAAAAAGAAAAAGAAAGAAAAGAAAAAAGAAAAAGCATATTAAAAAAAGAATATGTGTTACAAGGAAATGACTATTTTACCCCTAGTGGGTATTACAAAATAAATATATATATCTATATATATATATATCTAGGTAGACACGTAGACATATATATTGAATATATATGTATATCTCTCTCTATATATATATATGTAGATATATATATTGGAAGTATAATACAATTTAACACCCCCTCCCCCCCCCCCCCTACAGTGAGATCACTAAGAGGTTGTTAAGGAGAAAGTAGAAACGAGGCGATGAAAAAGCTTTGGTGAAGAAGTCCGCTAGCTGATACTCATAAGCAACGTAGGGTAGTTGAATGGTACCCCTTACAAATTCGTCATGAACATAGTGGCAATGCATCTCTACGTGCTTTGTTCGTTCATGGGAGGTGCGATTGCTAGCAATGTAAATAACACTCTTGTTATCACAACACAACTTCAAAGGAGTAGAGAAAATGACGCTGATATCTTTCAGTAAGTTTCTCAACCAGATAAATTCAGTGGTAGTGGTGGCCATCGTCTGGTACTCAGCCTCTGTTGAAGAAAGAGAAACTTTTTGTTGTTTTTTACATCTCCAAAAAATGAGTGAATCTCTAAGAAAAACACAATAACCTATTGTAGAAATATGATCATCGGGGTTACCCTCAAATCAGAGTCAATATAAGCAAGTAAATTAAGAGATGAAGAGGAGGATAAGAATAGTTCTTTTGTGATGGTGCCCTTTAAATATCTGATAATCTTCATAACTGTCACCATGTGAATTAAAGTAGGAGCAGTTTGAAATTGACTTGCACTGTGAACAACATAAGTAATATCTGGCCTTGTGATAGACAAATTTGTGAGTGAACCAATCAACTGACGATAAGGAGTAGAATATGCTAAAGGAGTTCCATCATTGGCTCTCATTTTGGCGTTGATTATTTATGAAGTCTCCACTTTCTTGTCATCAGTTAGGCCAGACCGAACAATAATGTTGGATGCAAGCTTCATCTGAGATAGAACATACCCCCTTGGAGAGTATGCCACTTCAATCCCTAGAAAATACCTTAGAAAACCAAGATCAGACATATCAAAATTTTCTTTGACAATATTTTTAATAAGAGCAATTTCTTTTTTATCGTTTCTAGTGATGATCATATCATCCACGTATAACAATAAGATAGTTATGTGATCTCCAATAGTCTTAACAAATAAAGTAGTGTCAGTATAACAAGAGAAAAAACCATTAGCAAGAACTACTTTGCTAAATAAATCATATCAAACTTTTGGAGCTTGTTTGTTAAGTTTTAAAATATTCCATTTACCAATCTCAAGACCCGACAGAGGATCAATAAACACTTCTTCACAAAGATTTTCATTTAAAAAGACAATTTTAATATCAATATGATAGATAGGTCAATGTTTAATAGATGCTAAAGCAATCAAAGTTTGTACACTACTCATCCTAGCTACCGGAGCAAAGGTTTCCTCATAATCGATTCCATATTCTTTGGCATATCCTTTAGCAACTAACCTTGCTTTGTATCTTTCTAATGTTCCATCGCTCTTAGTTTTGACCTTATACACCATCTACATCCAATAGCCTTTTTTCCTAATGGTTGACTTACTATGGTCTAAGTGTTTGCCTTCTTAAGAGCTTCTAGTTCAAATGTCATAACATCAATCCAATGTGGATGTTACATAGCCTCTTTAACATTGGAAGGTTCATCATAAGTATGTATCATCATTAGACAAGTTCTATATGCTGGAGAAAAAGAGTCATATGACACGAATTTTTGAGGAGGTCTACTATTTCTAGAGGATCGCCTAAGTTGGGTTTCTTCAACTTGATCTTCTGAGGAGAGATCTTAAGAGTATCTATCAAAAGCATTTTGATGTTCATTTCCCTCACACCGAGTATATACATGAATGTCATTAGAATCCTCATTGTGAGAATCATCAATTATGGGTGACAAATCATCATTTTGATGTGGATTGTCATAAATATTATCACAAATTAAATCATTGCTAGACTTAGTTCTAGGTACTAAGTCAAATAGAAAAGAGGAATCCACTTCTTCTTTAGACTTTTGAATTTCAAAAGCATTTTGTTCAAGAAAAGTTACATTTCTTAAGACATAGAGTTTATTGTTTTGTATATCATAACACCTATAACCTTTTTTATTTTCACCATAGCCAATAAAAGCACATTTAAGAGTTTTTGGTGATAATTTATCGTCCTTGAAAAAGAATAAAGCACTTATAACCAAAAATTCTCAATCTCTTAAAATACGGAGATATTTTGAACAATTTTTTGAAAGGAAATATATTTTTTAAGGAGGTGGAAGGCATTCAATTTATGAGATAAGTTGCGGTAAGAATAACTTCGGCCTAAAAATTCTTTGGAATACTTTTTGAAACAAGAAGATTCCTTGTTGTTTCAATGAGATGCCTATGCTTCCTCTCGACAAGACCATTTTGTTGAGGAGTTTTTGGACAAGGCCTTTGATACATAATTTCATTTAGTTTAAGATAATTTTGAAATTCTTGTGACATGTATTCTCCTCTAGAATCAGATCTAAAAATATCTATGTTGCTTTGAAATTGATTTTGAATAAGAACATGAAATTCTTTAAAATTAGAGAAGACATCGAATTTGTTTTTAATAAAATACACCCATGTGTATCTAGTAATGTCATCAATGAAGACAACATAATATGAATAACCTCCTTTGGTTATAATGGGTGTCGATTCCCATACATCGGAATGCATTAGTTCAAATGGTCTCTTGGAAACGAAATTACTATGTGAATACGAAAGCGAATGCATTTTTTCAAGGATACAATCATTGCAAGTAAATGTTTTTTATTACAAAATTTTTTCAAGAATGAAAAGAGATACAACTTGGAAATACTAGGATGACCAAGCCTCTTATGCCAAGTCTCAATATCTTTAGATTGAACATGATTACAAAAAGATTTGGATGGCAAAGACAAAAAAATCATGTAATATAGGTCTCCTCTTCTATGGCCTTTCCCAATCCACTTCTCGGATCGGAGATCCTTCACATAGCAATGGGTTGGTGAAAAAGAGACACTACATCCAAAATCGGTGATTTGAGAAACCGAAAAAAGATTTAAGTTAAGTTTTGGAATAATTCTTATTTTTGGAACATAAAACTCTTTGTTTTGACCATAAACTTTTTCAAGGTTTCCTATTCCTTTAATGTCTAATGATGTTCCATCGGTGGTGGAAACAAAGGATTTGAAAGTAGTGAGACTTGGTTTTGATAAAAGAGATGCATTTGGAGTTATATGGAAAGAGGCACCCGAGTCAAGAATCCAAGAGGACATACCTGAAATTGATGATATTGCTGCGTCGAAAGTGGAAGGTATAGAGGAATTGATTCTCATGAATTGTTAGAGAGTTTCCGTAAGTTGTGCAATAGAGTTTTTTATATGTCCATCTCTCTTTGGTTCTTCATTTGAATTGCTTGGAATCTCTCCAACGGAAACCACCTTTCTTTTTAGCTTAGGACAATCCGGTCGAACATGACCCGGTTCATTGCAATGGTGACAAATAATTTTTCTTCTACCACTTGTTATTTTTTCAAAAGTGAGGTGGTTTATAAGTCCTCACATTGTTTTCCTTTCTTGATACTGCATGTACTTTATCAACATCCTTTTTTAAGGCCAAACGAGTTTCTTTTTGGCATAAATCGGCTAATATTTCACTAAGAGGAGTAGAAGTCCTATGAAGAAGGGACCGTCTTAATTGTTCAAACTCGGGATGGAGCCCATGAATAAATTGAAAGATGCTGTCTCTTTCCATTTGCTCTTGCCTCATGGCAATAGCACTTCCTTCCCATTGAGGTTCGAGAAGGGCAATTCATCCCATAATGAGGATAGAATACTATAGTAGTCTCTAATACTTATGTACCCGTGCTTAGTTTCTCTTGTTTTTTCTTGTAAGAAGAAATGTCTAGCAAGGTCTCTTTGGGTGTACATACCTTTTATGAAAAACCAAGCTTCGTTCACTTTCTTGAATTTTGCAAGATTGACGCATATTCTGAGCTCCACATTGTTCATGAACCATATCAATATCTTGGCATTCTTGCTTGCTCAATCTTCCATTTTATATTGGTATTCTTGAATAGCTTTGGCATTCTTTTCTTCGTTCAAGGCTTTCTCTTCATTTCCTTTCTTCTTTGTAAGCTTTAATTGTGGTTCTGGAATGGTTTCACACACATAACCCAAAGTTTTTTACTTTTGAGATTATTTTCCATGGCGGCTGCCCACATCCTATAATTTGTTTCATTCAACTTAAATGAAAGATCAATCTTTGAGTCTTTGTCGGCCATTGCGGAGAAGAATGATGAAGAGCAACAAAGAGTGATAAAAAATACTTCATGTTTGAAGAGGAGTATTCCAATGGTGCTTTCACAACCAATGCTCTGATACCATGTCACAAAATACTAAAGAGAAAAGGATAATGTCACAAAGTGACTAGCAAATGCACAAGCACATAAGCAAAGGGGCACTAATGGGCAAGAATACAACAAGCCACAATGTGGCAACAAACACAAAAAGAGGGAGAGAGAGCTAAAAAATATAGAGCATCCATTGAGAATAGCTTCAAAGAAGCTTAAGGAATACATGGGGCAATGCCCCTTTATTTATACACAAAATGGGACCCAAGGAGGGGGCTCCCAGTCATTGGAGCCCCTCCAACGGTCATATTTATGACCGTTGGAGGCGTCCAACGACTCTATGGTGGGACCCCTCCAATGATGAAATAAAAAAAAGGAATAAAAGGAAAAGAAAAGAAAAGAAAAAGGAAAAAGCATATTAAAAAAAGAATATGCGTGTTACAAGGAAATGACTATTTTACCACTAGTGGGCATTACAAAATAAATATATATATATATAGGTAGACACGTAGACATATATATTGAATATATATATGTGTCTCTCTGTCTATCTATATATATATACATATATATATATATATATATACATATATATATATATACATATATATATATAGGAAGTACAATACAATTTAACAGTCAGGTTGAGTTAATGATGCTTGAACACATGATTTCCAGCTTTAACCCATATATATATATATATATATATGGCCATGTCCTGTCATACCGAGTGTATCCGCAGCATGTCTCATTCTCGTATCCGTATCCATATCACATAGGACAAATCTCAAGTACAGTGTCCTCTTATCAGAAACTTGCATCCCAATTTGACAAATGATCCTATTCAAACTTATGGAAACAAAAATGAGATGTCCTAAAGTGGCCATCTCAAACCTCTGCTCAATGTAGTGACAAATCTATTTTTTCATCAATTAAACAGTGGACTACATTCTTAGTTGTAATTGTGTAATTTCTCATTACAGCATGAGGTGTGGAGCTAGTCACCGGAAAGCAAATCTAGGTGGCATGAGACGGAAAATATATGCCAAATGACAGATAATCATGGCCAAGAAAAAAAATCAGAAAAGGAATTTCTTCATTTTTCATTCAAGCAATGTCAGAAAAAATGCTAGTAATGTTTAAGAAAATCAGGATTTAAACAAACTAGGCCTGCATCTGTCAATGTTTTGACAAGTATAGTTATTAACAATAATTTCTTTTTCATGTCTAAAACCCAATTTTGGCATCCTTACGTTAATTATCAATGAGTTCTTGACTTCTTCACTACTATTCATGCTTTGGTTTCTTAAACTATCTGAACATGCTTTTGAAATTTCACTGGTAGTTGATATATACCCTTTTTTTAGTTCTTGGACACAAAATTTGACTCTGGAAGACATTGGTTCAGGTTGTGTGTTGAAGAATGAATATCCATTTGCTTTTTTCTTTTCTCTTCCAGTTTTTTTTTCCTAAACAGAGAATTAATTTCAAAGGCTGTTTATGCTTAACCTAGTGATTCTAGTGTATCATTTTTTTGGAGCTATGTTTGAAGAAGCACTTTACTGGGCAAGTGCATCATGTTCACATTTCAGGCAATGCATGCTCGAGGGCATGGTTTCATTGATGTCACTTGAGATGGCTCAAACTGCTGTGTTAGTCTTTGCCGTTAACCATGGTTCTAGAATATGCGTTTAGAACTTTGTGCGTCCGAACATCCTACTCTTGGTCATTGAAACAAATTTTCTTTCCAGGTTGGTTGATTTTGTTGCTGTTCCTTAACACTCGGGGATTCTGCTTCAGTTTTAGAGGCTTTAGAGATGGATGATGCAGATAATGGTAGGGGAAGGACGATTGATCTCAACTTATACCTAGGTTCTCCTTCACCGCCACAAGTGGGCTCGGCTAGAGAATCAGCTTTTGTACTCTTTCAGAGAGAAAGACATGTACAGGGAAGTGATTCTTTCGTCCCTGGCAATTCTGAAGATCTCCCTCAAAATGCAGAGGTGACTTTCCCAATTCCAGTTCGATCTCGGCAACATTGGAGAAGTAGAAATAGGAGATGGAGGCTTCGAGCTTCCAACAATGCAAATATTGGCTCTCTTTCGGATCTCATAAGCTCACAACTCAGAACAAATGACTCCCAAGAAGCTGGGTTGGTCCTTATGGATCCTCAAGAGGAGACTGGAAATGCAGTTGATCCCTTGGAAAGGGCTGATGAGCCTTCAGAAACAAGGAATGAAATCGCAAAAGGTAAAGAACAACAGAATCCGGGTGCAAACTTTGAATGCAACATTTGTTTTGAATTTGCAAAAGAACCAGTTGTGACTTCATGTGGCCATCTCTTTTGTTGGCCTTGTTTATACCAGTGGCTGTATATTCATTCAAGTACCAAGGAATGTCCTGTATGTAAAGGACTGGTAACAGATTCTAATATCACACCAATATATGGACGTGGTGCTAATGACTGTGGTCGGGACCGAAAGGATGATGAAGAAAATTCTTCAGGTTTGAAATTGCCTCCACGGCCACACGGTCTCAGAATTGAGAGCATGAGGCAAAGAATGCGCATATCAAGAAGGCCTGAGGATGGCAGGTTTTATTTTGATGAAATGCTTAATGGAATTCATAGGGAGAATGGCGTGGACCGTGATCAAGGTGTCAGTCGAATTCTTCGTAGGCCAAGGTTGCGCAGAGGAAACTTTTCACAAGTATTGCTTCATGCACACGGCATGCCATCTACTAGACATTCAGAAGTTCCAACAAACATGGAGAGAGGATATGTTCATTCACAAAGTCAAGATGCGGATGGTGGGTCACGGTTTGGTTCATTTGTCAGAAACAGATTGGATCTTTGGCAGCGAATAATTGCTCAGAATCATCTTCGGGGATATGATAGATTATCATCTATAAGTGCCAGCCTTGCTAATATGGAAAACATTATTACCAGGTTGGCAAGGGAAACCAGCAGTGGTTCTGTCGTAGGGAGTTCTAGTAATCCTAGCAATTTGGAGCAACCGGTGAATCAAGAAACTCAAGCAACTGCAGCAACAGATGAACCAGCTTCCCTTAGTACGGTGGCTGGTGTAGTACAAGGTAATGGACTTGGTGAAAATCAAGCTGAGCTAAACAGGATGGATAACTCACCTGCTCATAGGAGGCAGCGCCATGTGGCTTCAGGTTCATCGGATGTGGATGGAGACATAATCCATGGAAGAAAAAGGAGGAGACTGAACTAGATTTAACTTTTGTTGTTCAGCGGCAGATGCATCATTCAGGCAAATCTCCTTCATGGGTCAAAAGTATCATTGGTTACTTCTGTCCCAGTTCGCTAGTTTTGCATAATTTTGTCTGTGTATAGTTGATTCTGCTTCCTCATTTTATAACTGAGTTTGACGGATATATTGCTCTATAATGTCTGACTTGTTTTGAAGAATAATCTGTTTGACTATTATGTTCTTTATCTTTATACAGACCTTAGGAAATCCTTCTTTTCAATTCGTGTGTTATTTCATTGGGTTGTATATTACATCTCTAGTCTGTGGAGAGTATTATCTGATTAACCCATTTATGGGGGTTTTTATATGCACGCAAACTCGTCATTTTAAATGATAAAGGCTGCCCCTTAAATTTCGTATCAACAGTTCCATGTAACTCTGGATAATGCGGTTAATATTTTGCTTTCGAACATGTAGCCTTGAGGCCTTCTATCATTTCCTGGACTGTTTGCCTAGCCTTGTTTCCTGCTATGTGCTTGTAACCTAACAGGTTTACAATTCCAGAATCTGTGCTCGTATAAGAGCTTGCAACAGTTTATCCATTATCGTTTTCAAAATTATGACAGGTTCACCCGTTTAAGAATTGCAGTGGCTTCCGATACATCCACTTTGATAAGTACACCTTAAAACTTTAATGAAGGGACATTTAACTTCAACTGTAGGATTAAGCTTGCAACAACCCATGTCTCCTGCATTTTCTCAGCTTCCTGTGATTGCCAATCACAACACTTTCTCAAGTTTAATGAAACATGAGAACACTTGTATTGAAATTGTGATTCTCACTTGAGAATGCTTAATTGAAATTATGATTCTCACTTGAGAATGCTTCTCCTTTGAATCCTGTGAAAGTTTGTCACAAAGACTAACCTTGTGACAAACAATCACAGTTTTTGGATTCTCAGCTGTGATTGCTCATCCCACGTTACCAAAGCAAACTTAGCCTGAGTTCATCCGCCAAACCATGGTGTTACAAAATTGAAACGTTCACCTTGATGTATAATGACATGCCTCATGCTGCTGAAGCTCAGGTTTGAGGTGCAGATCATGCTTGAAGTTTAAGCTCATGAATAATGACATGCCTCATGTTCAAGAGGCACCAGGCAATGGGGATGCTACAGATTCGCCAGTCTACGTGTGAGTGTATTTTCAAACATATATAATTTTAATATTTTATTAACCTCAACAATACCCGGTTACATCGGTACCAAAAGTCTAAAACTCTTTGTTAATGATGTCTTTTCTTTGAAAAGTTGGAGTGTACTATCATTAGTGTATGTAGCTCGACCTCTTTCATAAAGAGTATTCATCCTCGTGCTTGCACATTTAGGTACACTCTGGGTGCACATTTCGAGTGCATGATTCAATGTACATTTCAATTTGTTTTGTTTTCGAGGATATTTCTAATGTTTTTTGAGGAATATATTTCTAATTCTTGTTATCTAGCGGTTTAGGATCAAATTGATGGTTGTAACTAGGGTATTGATCGAGTTGTCTAAATTTTTACTCTTTTATTTATATAATTGAGTTTGCTGATAAATTAATGATATATAGTTATATATAGCCCATATATGTCATAATGGCAAATGATAAGCTGCTAATATATTGACTCGTGACAGTGAGCTCTCTCTCTCCTAAAAATAATATTTTCATTAATCCATTTTATGACATAATCCAATTAAATTTGTGAATCATACTTTCAAGATCTAGAACAATTAATTGCGTGCACCTTGGTGGACCAATCATCATCATCTTTGAGTCCAACTTCTATTAGGTCTTGGATGATTAGATATTGGTGTTGGTACTACTAGATTCATTGAACGCATGAACTATATTTGGCACTTTTTTTGAATTTATATGCGAAAAACAGAACTTTTTTTATTATTTGGATCGGTTTCATGCTTTCCATTGAGTTCAAATTAAAGTTTTAGGGTTAGATCTGGTTACTTCCATAAATTTGTGATGTTGGCTTGCAGAAAGCAACTTGAATATAGCCTACTGCTAATTATCGCCAAATTCTACTATTTACCCAATAGTATTTATTGCATTACTTTTTTAGACCAATTATCAGTCTAGGTTAGTTCTATCTGGAAATGGATTTAACCGTCTCATTTGCGAATGTCAGCCTCTATTCATTTATTATAAGTTCGATCGTTGGGTCCAATAAGAGATTTGGAGATATATTCTAAATCATATTTTATAATATATTGCAATGAAATCCAAAAACGTGTTAAAAATGAAAATATAATTAAGATACAATTTTTTATGATGATTAATATTGAAATTGCAACCTATCCAAAAAAAAAATTATTGAAATTGCAAGATGAATGTCAATTGTATGAGATACTCAATTAAATAAATTTCTTAATATAAAATTGTGTTCTTTGTTTATTTTTCCTTTTTTACCTCTTATCATTATATTTCAATATTAAATTTCTATTTTATGTTTGATTATATTTTTAAGTTTTCCTATTAGCGGCCGTCCAACTATAAAAAAAAGTGCGGCCCTATCTCTTTGCACGTGTTGATGGCTCCCTACCACCAAGGTGGTATCCCATGTGGTAAGCGGGGACCTGTGCCAAGCTGAATGCCCAGGTTCGAATCCCTCTGCCACATGGGGAGCTTAAGATATCTAGGGATGGCAGTGGGGCGGGGCGGGGGACAAGGTCTCCACCCCCACCCCGCCTCAAGATTTTATCCTCCACCCCCGCCCCACCTCCCTGGCGGGGATGGATTTTATCCTCCACCCCCGCCTTCATCCCCGTTTCATGTCCTCCATCCCCGGTTCAAACGGGGATGAGGCGGGGCGGGCGGGGATATTGCGGGAAAAAGTGGTCGGGGTGGGGTTGGGGCGGGGAAAAGTGCACGTCCATCCCCGCCTCCACCCCCGGACGGGGATGGATTTTAACCTTCGTCCCCGCCTCCATCCCCGTTTCATACCCTTCATCCCCGGTCCAAACGGGGTGAGCGGGGTGGGGCTCTGCTTTCCCCCGGTCCACTGCCATCCCTAAAGATATCTGTTAGGGTCTGCCTAACCCCAGCTTGCTTTTAAAAAAAATGTGATGATGGCTCCCCTAAAATAATCCAAGAACCGGTCAACTTTTGTGGGTCCCACAGTTTCAATTGGGCACATGTTGGGCTGCCCAGGGGCGGCATTTTTTGTTTTTTTACACCAGATCTCTGATCATCAAATTCTAGAACCTTTAAGCATTTTATAACAAAGCAAAGTACGATCAACCATAAGGGAAAACCCCACATCACCCATTATACATTGGCAGGCCTATTGTTATTAAAAAGCTTAAGGAGAGGCATTTTATATCAATACAAATTACAAAGTAAGATCAACCACAAGGGTTTACAGGTATTATTATTACTATTTTTAGCTAGGACAAGGGAAAACCTTACGTCACCCACTAGAAATCTCTAGAAATCTAAGTATTAGGGTGGGCGTTCACACACACCTCTCTCTCTCTCTCTCTCTCTATATATATATATATATATATATATATATATATATATATAGAGAGAGAGAGAGAGAGAGAGAGAGAGAGAGAGATTGGTGCCCTCAGCGTTTTCTTCTCGAAAAACGCTGAAACAACATCAAAAAAGCAAAAAATGGTTTCACTTTTCAAGTGCTGCTAAATGTCCCAGTTCCGCTGAGACCTTTAGCGGCGCTCGAAACCACAACTAAATTTCTTTTTTCAAAAGGATGGGTGCATCCTTTATAGGCTTGAGCAGAACTGAGACCTTTTGAAAAGTGCAGCTAATTCTTTTTCAACAGGAAAAAACTCGCTTTTTAGTTTTTTTTTTTACGTTTTTTAGTCATCCATCATCACACGATGGATGGCCAGCGTGTTCCCGTACACAATTGCACACTTACCATTCTCTCTCTCTCTCTCTCTCTCTCTCTCTATATATATATATATATATATATATATATATATATATATATATATACAGAGAGAGAGAGAGAGAGAGTTTGGTGAAGGCACAACATTCGGAAAGCCGACCCTGTAAAATGCTGGGTGAGCGTAGCAATCTCACCCAGTGTGTACAACCACAAACCCCACCCCACTGTACTGTAGCTCAGTACAAGTGGGACCCACACAGGGGTGGGGTTTGTGGTTGTAAAAGCTGGGTGAGATTGCTAATCTCATCTCTCACCCAGCGTTTTACAGGACCCGCTCTTCAACATTCGGGTCAAGGTAGCTTACTTGCCCACCCTGGTTAGTATGTGGCTCCGCCACTGGCTTAAGGTCCCCTTTTCCTACCAGGAAGTACACTCAGCTTTGATCTTGCAGCAAATGATGCCTCTATAGGTTTTGGACTATGGTTGTCCCATGGTTGCCCTGGTAGGCAGCTTATATTTTATTTTTGAATGACTTAATAGTAATAAGAGAATACAAAAGATATACATGGTATAGACTTTAATGAGCATGCAAATCGAGTCAAATAGAAATTTCATTCTCTCTCAAAACAAGGGCCACGGTAACTTAGTAAGGACCCTAAATATTTATTAGTGTTGGGATTGTGCCACGTTGAGAAAATGGAAGCCCTAGCCCAACCTAATCTTATTTAAAATATGTATTTTTGTTTAAAAGTAAGGTGGAAGCCCAATCCCAACTTATTTTGTTTACAATCAACACATGATTCTATTTTTTTTTTGTTGTGTGTGTGTAGGGGGGGGGGGGGGTCAGGTTGTTTTGTAGGAGCGGTTAGTTCACGTCACCTTGTGTTTCAACAGGTTTGGGTCTGCCTAACCCAGCTTGCTTATAAAAAAAATCAACACATTTTCAAGTTTGGTTGGTATTTGGGTCGGCCTTATTTATAACCATACCCTGAACTTCTGGTTTGAGTGAGGCGGTCCATTGATCATTAGTTGTTACAGCTGGGCTATTTTGAAGCAAATAAACTCATATAAATCATATTTTTTTTCAAAAAGACTATCAACCTTAATGGGTACAATCTACACGAATTTATTTATGAAAATAAATTGAACTATATGTAGAATCATGCATCTAATATGAATATGGTCTATATTATACAATACATGAAACATAACAACACTAAACCAATAAAACACATTTCCCTCAAAAAAAACCTTGAATCTCCAAAATGATTTTTACTATTCGGGTTCTTTCGTTCTTTTTAAATTTTTTTAATTAAAACCACAAATATCAATTTAAATAGGGTTTATGGCATGATCATATCACCACAAAATACTAGATATCCCACTTAATATTCTAGCATGGAGATAATAAATGCATCATCTCAATGATCTAGTATGCAAATTTAAAGTCGTATCTAAATTCAAACTAACAAAAATAACTTTTTGAGAATATGGATTTAATCATTTTATAACTGTTTTGATTTTTGAATTAATGAGTTAGTTAATAAGCACTGATGCGGGCTTTAAACAAGACCAAACTTATATTAAGAAAGACTCCAATATTTCTATCTACTTTACTATCAAAGGGACCATTAAACCTTAAAGGCCCATTTATGGCTTATAGATTTGGCATTGTTGTAGTGATAGTCATAGGTATTGCTTAAATAGTAAATGAATCAACATTCAGAAGCATTATATATATATATATAGAGAGAGAGAGAGAGCGAGAGAGAACATATTAGGCCTTCTTTTCTCGTTCTGCCTATTAGGCTCCATAGTTTGAAGTGTTTTATGATAGATCTGAATCATTAGATGTATTTAACATGCTCTATTTAGTGGGCATTGACTCTTGGATCATATTTTTTGGACAAAAAAATGTATATTTATGAGTTAAAAAAATTGATGCCTTCATAGCCATTGATTTTGGATGTCCGGAAAAACCTGTATACAGGTCAGATTTCAGTGCATTACTCATATATATATATATATATATATATATATATATATATATATATATATATATATATAAACACTTGAGTATAAAAATGGTGATGCACTCTTTCATTTTTTAGCCACACCATGAGATTGGCTGCAACTATCTGGGTCGCATCAGCCTGGTTGTTGCTACCCTGATGGTTTCTAGACAATTTGATGCCAAAAGGATGCAAGTCAAAGAGTGGATTGTTTCCGGTTAACCTGGGTCCAAAACTGTCTCAATTACAGCAGTAAAGGGCATTCATGAGACTAAATATTTTATAGCCAATTACGGCCTGTGATAAGACCGGATATGGGTAGAGAACATCACACCCTTTACACTTTGCTAGTTTCAGGCAACACAATGGCCGAAAAATGGTAGAGTACATAGGGATGCCTGTACACATGAGAGTGTATATATATATATATATGTATATATATAGCATGATTTATTTGCTATAATAGAAAGTTTTATCATATTTAATACACCACGAGATTCCATTTTTTAGACTGAAAAATTGGCAGCTCACAATTCATGAAGATAGGGGTAAATGAAAATAGTAAACAGGACATCCTAAACATGATCCAAATGTTAGATTTTGCTTTTGGCTTATTTCTATGAAAATCAAGTAGTACCACATAAGTTATGGTGGTATAGTACCACCATAGAAGCGTATAAAAAGTGTTAATTGGAACTTACGAATGCATTCAACATAATTTACTTGGTAGAAAGCATGTTTTAGGTCAGGTATTTTTCATGTTTAGATATGTTAATTAGTTAGAGCAATAAAAAACCAATATGGCTAAAACAACACAAAAACTTGATGAAAAATAAAAAATTTTGGTTGGCTTGATACAATCCAAAGCAATTTTTTTACCAAATAAACAACAGTAAACACATCTACAGGTGTATATAAGAAAAAAATATGCCTATAACTATGTTTTTTTGGAGTGTTTACAACATTTAGGAGCTACCAATTTTCTGTATATAATATACATGGATACATACATACATATATGTGTATGCACATGAGCACCCGTGTGTATGTGTGTGTGCATGAATGTCAGTATTGGCTTTCCTAACCCAGCTCATCTTATGATTCAATGAAATGATGTACATTGCCAACACCTGCAGTAAATTGGTACAAATCTTCCCTTGATTCCATGAAACTCAAAATAGGAAAAATTTATGTATCACAATTCATAGTCCCAACTCTCATGGGATTTATATGAAAATTTTATATGGCATTAACTCTAGTAAAGCATGATATGTATTATTCTAGTTATCCTTTTAATTGTCTCATAATCATTGATGATGTTTTAATGCCATCATTTGTTTTTGTATGACAAGGAACCCTCCCCAAAGCGAGGAAAACCCCAGGTGTAGCCCCACGACCACCCTGCCTTATGTGGGGCCACCTCTGAAAGCTACGGACACAACCGTGAGCCACTGAGGTTTGATCCGGTGCCTTCATCTCAGCACCCTCCACTTCGCTTAAATGCCATCAATTTTCAACCTTAATTAATAATATGCAAATCATGATGAACATAGTTATATGACGCAAATCCAGACCTTGGATGTTATAATAATAAAACTCTCATGATAACAAAAAAGAACATCTAATCAAAACAACACCTTTTTCATAAACCTCAAAATAGGTTGTTCGGTAGGTATTTCTATAAAGAGTGAAAACACTCATGCTCGGTGGAATCAAAGTCATTGCATGGAGAATGTGTGTGCCTACCTTCATAGGTTGTTATCACCATTCTACAATCTTCTGATAGCCTCTCAATCTTTTTCTTGACTCGACAATTTGTGTGGGTGCAGCGATAGTAGCTTCTGCTAACAATAAAAAGAACATGAGACAATTAGCACAATAACCTACTGATAGATGCTTTAAAATAGCCTCAAACAAAACATGATCAAATTTATAAGCTACAAAACTTTCTTACCAAATAAACTTCATTTCCTTACTGCCTGTTGAAATGTTAGAGCTTGCAAATCTGTTTATGTGATGCTAAACAAAACCTTTATGCATATGATCTGGTTTTTATAGTTATCTTGAAAGCAAAATTTTCAATATGCAATTGAGTACTTTAAACCTTTGCCGCCAGTGCTCAAAAGCCAGCTTCTGTAATAGATTTTCATATTAAAAGTTATATCAGTGATATCAAAACACAAGTAACATTAGGAGAAACCATATTGCCCTTCACTGGGCAATAGAAAAAAGGAAAAAAGAAACAAAAGAAATTTTGCTTTAATGTGTTTATAGGTGACCTCACCATATGGAAGTTTCCATTTATCATTTTTACTGTTGAGGTACTTGTAAGGACATGATCACACTCCAGTTGTAAGGCATCCCTTATCCAAACACACTTGTTTTCTGTTTCAACAACAAGATGTGCACAAGTTTCTTCTCTATTGCATTGTATTAATGAAGTTCTAAAACTTGGCCTAAGGAAACTCAGATGTTCTTGGACATGGTCACATTTCTGCAATTGTAATTTTGCCTTTTAGAACAAGCTAGCATTACTATGTTTAGGATAGGGTACTGCAAAAATAAAAGAAATGTGGATGAAAGCAGCCACCAAACTTCACACACAATTTCCATTATGATTTGTAAAAGTTGTATTTAAGTCTGCTCTTGAAGAGCCACCTTATGATTATCATGCTTAGCCTTGATTTAAAAGTTTATCCAATCTCAGATGATAAAGCACAAATTTTATTTGGAGCATCTTATCTCTGAATCATGCAGAGATAAGCTCCATGCACCATCATGTACACTATAAGATTGTATACCACGAGTGTTTTCTGTCTGAACTGGAATGAAAAATGCAGCCTAAACCTTTCTATAAATTACAAGAAAACATTTACATCAACAACTGAATCATGTCTTGGGTGTATCAACATCTAGTAATTACTCTCAAATGTGAAGTCAAATCCCCTTAAATTAATTCAAATGACTCAAAATTATAGGTCATGAAACGGTGAAGATTTCCAGTCCATGAACGTTGTGGATATATATAGATAGATAGAGAGAGCAGAGAGATAGAGTCACCAAACATCGAACCCTGGACCTACCGTTGAGAGACAATATTTGTCATAAGGCCTTTACCGCTAGACCAAGGACATGTTGGTGAGAGAGAGAGAGAGAGAATTGTGGATATAGAAGCATTTCACACAGCAAGAGTACCTTATTAACATACTCCCAACTGATGTTTTGAGAAAGCAATGTCCCTATGAATTGTTGTTTGATAAAATGCCTGACTATGATTTTATGAGAAGTTTCGGGTGTTGGTGTGCATATTGCTGCCTTTCATTATAAAATAAAAAAAGAGAGAGAAATTACCTCGGGTGAAGGCTGTTCTTGACAACTTTTTGTCCATACTTTCTCCATTTATATCCATCATCCAACACATCGATGTCACTCCTGGTTTGGAAGCAAAATCTGGGCTCTCTTTTCTTCTTTCTCGACTTAATGTTGCCCTTTTCACTAGCTGGTGAGTTCCGCCACCTGCCCATTACAATCCGGAGAGAGAGTTTTACGAATCAGTGATCTAGAAACAAATGCTATATGCAAAATGATCTATATAAGGTCCTAAAACATAACATAAAAATCAGTGTAAAACCGACTCTTTTCTAGATCTGTTCTTTCACAGGAGACCCGTTCGCCATGTTGTTCAAAAGATATCTTTGTCTCAAAACTGAACGGCAGAACCGTTCCTTAAAGCTTAAAGTCATCCAGCAAAGACAGAGAGAGAGAGAGAGTCACCAATTATTTCCATCACCACCATTGTAACTATGATCATTACCGCTCCTCTGATTCGAACCGCCATCCTGATTCAAAATTTCAAAACCACCATCCAATACAAAATGATCAAGAACCCTAGCTCTAGGCAACATTATATCAATCCTTTTATATATATATATATATATATATATATATATATATATATATATATATATATATATATATATATTCTCACCACTATCATATTACCGATCACCGATGTGCATACATAAGTTAAAAACAGATAAAAACAAACCATATCCATAGTCACCATGTAATTATTATTGTTCTTAGAGCCTGATTGAGGAGAAAAGGACCCGAGGAGCTGCGGGCTCTGCATCTGCGAAGAAATCGTGAAGGCATGTGAAGGAGAGTCCTCAAGATCATCATCCATGGCTCGGACTTCTGAACAGCTTGACGAAAATGGATTGTAGAATTCTTGCAAACCCAATCGAGTATCCATTTACTTCCTTTGATATTACTTTGGTGGGGTGCAATTTCATGTGCAATAGGAAGCTTAATGGGTTGCTGAGTCTTTGGTTGTTTGGTGGAGGTGTTTTGTGGCGGTGTAGTACTGGTGAGTGGGAAGGGGTACTAGTACTACCGGTTAATAGCGATAAATCGGTGGGGTCTTATTCTCTTTTTGGCTTCCCATTCCCACTCGTCTGTCGCTCTCATTTCCTGTTTTTGTCCTTGACAATTTACATGCTCTGGATCCGCAGGTGTGAACAGTGAATTGCAGGCACGTATTTGAACGTGTTACTGTTTACTCATCATCATCTTTTCTCTCTCTCTCCAGCCGAATGTTTTTTTTACTATCTTGGCTTTGGTCTAAGAATACTCTTTCTCTCTCTCTGACTATCTTGGTTTTAATCTAAGAGTGCTGTGTGTGTGTTAAAATATGCTGTACACACGTATATAACACACAATAACACACACGACTCTCTCTCTCTCTCTCTCTCTCTCTCTCTTGACTGAATGTGTTTTTTCAGTATCTTGGTTTTAGCATGTAATAAATTGCCGGGTTCAGTTTTTGATGGGACACACAAATGGAATAACCTGCATAATTTTAAAAATTTATGTTTACAGAAAATACATTTAAAATACTTGGGTCGTGTTGGGTACCAGCAAAAAAGCAGGGTTGCATCAGGTACCCGGCAATAGTCATAACCCAATCTGGTCTGCATATTACTTGGGTCGGATCCGGGTCAACCCGAATACTCTTGACATTGGCACTTTTCATACCCATTTCAAGAATTTGGGTTCCGGTCAGGTTGAGTATCCAGTACAAACGCGACCCATTAATGGCCCTACATCTCTCTCTCACACATGATGGGCAGATAACTGACATTTTGTTTCGTACGAACCCTTGGTCCAGATGAATGTCTCAAAACCAAACAAACTTGGTGGATATAATTGTTCCAAAGAGTGTACGTGTACTGCGTGCCGGTTCATTTGTTTGGGCGTGTATGTGCCCATCTTGTTAGTCCCTGGTTTGCTAAAAAGATGCCACCCTCTATGTTTTGATTTGACATTGAATCATGGCTCCTCGTTTGGTTCCCAAAACCCTTACTGTTTGGTGTAAAGAAGATGGGTCATCAGGAAGTCCTTGTATACAGAAGGTCTGTTGTCCATCATTGTGGTCATTCATGAGAGGATCTGCCGTAGGGACGCATGCATTCATCCATGATACCAAGCTGTCAAGGTGGTGGTGGTGGTGCGTGCCTTCACTTTGTCTGGCCATTTGCCAACTGTGAATTTTTTAAGAGTGGCTCGCGCTGGAACTAGCCAAGTTAGATTTTTTTTTTTGGAAAAATGTAATCACATTAATCAGAAATCGTTAAGGCAAACCAAATGATGAATAATGAGGTATCATTTTGGAGGCCAAGACAGTACAGATATTAATCTAACATGAATATACAGTTGCAGAGGAACACTGTCTGCAAAAAAGAAGGAACAACATAGGAAGAACCCAGCCACACTACAGCAGACAGATGAGCTGCAAACCAGCTCCTGCGAGTTCGAAACAGAGAAGAACAGAGGTGATGCACGAGTGGACGATGGAACAACAAGCAGAACAGAGTGACAAACAGGACCCGCTAACCCAGTCCAGCCCACCATGGTAGTCGACCACTCGCCCAATCCAATTAAAATTAATCCAGTTGACAGCAGAACACAACAGAAATTACACACAACCTGCCAAAGGAAGCACAACAGAGTAGGAACCACAATCTAATTACTGCGTTGCAATGCAGATTACTGTGCAATACTGTTCCATTTTCAAGAGAAATAGCAGAAATGCAAATCAGATTATGGCCCTGCGATTGCCAATCCATTCCAGAGATGGACCATGCCATTTGTTTTTTGTCAGTCATGACCCATCTTAGCGATTCTAGAATTGCAGCAAAATCGCCTTGCTCACCCCTAAAAATATGGTTATTATACTCACACCAGATCAACTTCCACTCTGTGAGAATCTAGACTCTCCAGACAAATTTTCAGTGTTTACCGTGAGAGTTCAAGTGTGCTGCAATCAGCACATCCCTGAGAAAAACAAAGCTATCTCAGTTCAGGCTTAGGTCCACCCATGCTTGATCAAGCATGCATCGTACATGGTTACACTTCCAAGAGGGAGACGGGACTCCTCTTCGCAACGACATAAAGAGCAGAAACTCGCCATTTGCAGACCATGCTGTTTTAGCCTTCCGTATTAACCTTCCCAACCATAATAGGTTACCCCATATGCAAACCCCTACATTGCAGCCCCCCCCCACCCACTATTGCATCGAAGGACAACCCAAAGAACGATAAAACAACGAAGTCACGAAGTCACCATCACCAGCCAGTGTGCACGATACGCCATCCTCTCGTTGCACCAATGATTTCTGTGCTAAGTTAGTCATAAGTGTCAACCATTGCTCAAACACAATTGATGTTGGATCTCTGCGCAGTACAATGTCCCATGCATCTTCTTGAGCCGTCCACATCCGCTGCACCAATGCGAATTTACCTCTGTCTATGCATCATGTGGCCTACCATCGGCCCACCAACAATCTTGTTAAAATAAGGTGGAGCGCCCATCAGTGACCTCCACTCGAATGACACTACAAAAATTATCAACCACCATCACCAACCCCTTCCAAATACCACAGCCCCTCTTTCATTGCTGATTTTTGGACTAGTTCCAAGGCTAACCAATCAAATTATATTTTTGTGAGAAAATGATTGTGACCCGACCTTCCTTCTTACATATTCTCCATAACTATTTAGCTAAGAGTGTCTTATTAAATAGGTGTAGATTCGAAATCTCCAAGCCCGCACAATCAAGAGGATGAGCAATAAAAAACCAACAAGCCAAAGAGTTGGATCTACCCTCGGTCTTACCCGACCAAATAAAAGAATTATAAATGACAATCAAATGTTTTTCAGCCCTCTTTGTCAACCCGAAAATTTGCAAAAAGTATAGCACCACATAGATAATATTAAATGTGACAAGGTTAATACGACCTGACCTCGATAACATACTAGCCACATAAGCCTGGACCTTCTTCCTAACACGATCATTTACCCTACTCCAATGCAACTCTCTTGACACTCCCAAATGCAAGGGCAGACCCAAATACTTCATTGAAAAGAACCCGACTTGGCAATTAAAAATATTATAAGTCATAATTTGCAACTCACCAGATGCATCGTTCATAACCAACACCTGGCTTTTACCTTCATTCATGCACAACCCTGAAATTTCTGCAAAGCATCTAAGGACCACCCATAAAGACCACGTGGTTCGTCACTTTCCTAAACACCAACAATTCATCCACAAAGATGAGATGTTAAATTGTGACACTCTGTAGCCCTAAAACACACCAAGTGTTTCCATAGAGCCAAGCATGACTAAAAGGGCCTCCATCACAATAATCAAGAGGAGGGGTAAGAGCGAGTCACCTTGGCACAAACCCCTCACAGGTTTAAAGAACTCATTCTCCCCATCTGGACAACATAAGTTGTATTGTCTTCATTGTAGGGTCATCAATATACACCACCATAATCCTTGCCACTTGGTGCACTGGTGGAATGTGAAAGGAACAACTTTTAAGGTTATGAAATCAAGGCTTCATTAACAACAGGTTGTATGATGGCAGGACATCCACCACATGAAACAATATCTTTTGAACAATGGGACCTATTGCCACATCCAGTAGCATAGTCCCCATAGTAGTCGTGGTGTTGCCAACATATCCATTAATCTGGATCACATGCTTCTCCAATTCTACTTTCGAAATATCCAGCCTTTTGGCAGTGAGGACTGGGCATATGGTCATTCCACCTACACCGTCTACCAAGAAATTAGTAACAAACATGCTCTTGATTTGGGCATTAATGTACAAGGCCTTGTTGTGAGATGTCACGGGCTTCAATACATCATTGTCTGAGAAGGTAACTGGCATATTGGTTATGACCTGCAAAATCAATGTTGTCAAGGATATTGGGAGGAATCTTAAGCTTCCCAAGAATCTCTTCAACTGACTCTTTATGCTCAGTATAAATTCTTATTATCTCCAATACTGAGATGTTGGTTGGTATCTTGGTCAGTTGGGTTTCAATATTGTATTTTCCCTTATCTACTTATTTTGATTTTTCCTGAGTCTCTTTGTTAGGCTTAGGCTGCGAGGTGATCTGATGAGGCATCAGGGATGTGCCTCTTCTTTGGACTGCATGTTGGTAGACTTTTCCTGACCAGGTGACCTGACCAACATAACTTTTTGACTATTTCTTTTTTAGCGACAATATCGGGTGGTTGTTTTTTCTTGTGCCAGTACCTTGATGATAAGTTGTTGGTGGAGGAACCTTACTCTAACCATTGTCTGGTGGGTCTAGATGAATCACACTTGAGGAATTTCTTGAAAAGTTTTTTGGTTCTTCCATAGAATCTATCTTTCTTATACTCTTCTCTCTCCTTAGTAATAGATTTGGGAAACCATATGTAGTGGAGAGGAACCGGTATTACATATGAGGGTTTGGAGAATGCAGACCATTGTATTGGCAGATAGTCCTTGCTCTATGATCTCTTCGAAAAGCCAATTCTCCTTCAGTTCACAAGCTTGGACTTCTTCGGTGGTGTGATCCGGGAAGGGCTCTTTAAAGATACCTATATCATTATTGCTCAGCTTCAGTTGTTCTTCATTGACAAGCAATTCACTCATGCTTGAGAACAAAGCACACCTCACTGTCATGACCCACAACTTTATGATATCTGCAATATTTGGATAGCTATTTGTTTTTTTTCCTTCATCTGCGGTGGATCTGGCTCCTCAGACAACTTGACCAGCCATCTTGTAACAGAAGATCCAAGACTTCTTACTGAGATTGTTTAAACTTTATAAATGTTTCGTCCTTGTTTCACTTCATATTTTCACCATATCAATTTCCATTACTGTTCAGTTTTCTTTGGGTAATCTTCTGATTGCTTATCTCTTGGCCTTGATTATCATTTTTCTTGGTGGTCTGTATAGACGTTCAAATAGTGTTGACCTAACCTTTTGTTGAGTCAGACTTCTTTTATATATTGTTGTCCCTGCTACTCTTTAGAAACTTGTCATATACCCCTCTTTTGATGCTTACCTCAAAGGAGGTTGCCTTGATGAGTTTGACATAGGTTTCAACCTGAGCCATGTTGATTAGGATCCTCAGAGGTTGGGAGAAGTTGTCAATGACTATCATGAGAGTTTGAGATCATCTTCTTCATTCTGTTGGTCATGGACCGCCATCCGTTTATGAACTCATGAACACTCACATCTCTTTTCTGCTTCAAGTCATACAACTGACTTATGGTCAGGAGAGTTCAAGACTGAAGCAATAATGGTCCATAAAAAGGTTTATGACTTGTTTACTTCCTCACCTACTGAAGGTGTAGGGTAACGAACCATTCTAGTGCCTCGCTCTCCAGACTCTTGGGAAACAAGTTGATCGACCTCATATCATTATTTTGATATTTGGCTACGCTCCCCAAACAATAGGGTCCTGTGTGTTCTTGGATCCCCCTTTCCACTAAACTTTAAAAACTTGGGAGAGTATCATAATCATCATCATCACATCTCTATGGTAAAAAATCCTCTAATGAATACTCTCTTCGGTCATTATCCATGCATTGCATTCTGGTGCTAAGGTTTCAGACCATATCTTTCAGAGACTTGATCTTCATGTTTGATCCCAATGATGTGGTCTGGACCAAGCGAGCCAATTGGGGTTTGTGAATTTTTCTCTCCCAGTCAAACACCTGGGACTCACTTCACTCGCTATAGCCCCTTTCATAATCCGATTCTTGGGCTCTCATGGCTCTTCTGTCATCTCGTGCTTCTTCATACTCTGATTCTTGGGCTCTCCCGCCCCTTTTATTTGCCTGTGTCTGTTCTTGCATCAATATTTCTTGGATCTCTCTTATCCTCTCCTTCATCAATGTTCTGCCTTGTTTGGACTAGCACATCCCCTTCTCTATGCCAAGCTTTGAAATATGAGGTCTTAGGGATTCATTGACTGGTGGACTCGTCTATGATAGAGTTTTTCATCTCGTAACTTGAGTGGAGATGACCGATGAGGATATCAATGTTTTGATACTTTTCTTTCTTTTGGTTGGGTTTTAAAATGTGAGGTCATGGGCATTCATCTTCTAGTGGACTCATCTATGCTTGATTTGTTCAGTTCGTAACCCATGTGGGGACATTTACAAGATTAATAAGGATACCAATGTTCTAGCACTTCCCTTTCTTTGGATCAGGCTTTGAAATACTAGTTCTTAGGATTTATCTTTTAGTAGACTCATTTGTACTAGAGTTGTTTGTCTCATAACCCGTGTGGAGACCTTTATGAGACTGATGTAAGACAGACTCGAAGAATATCAGGGCTTTTCCTTTTTTTTTGGTCATCCTTGAGATCGATATGGGTCTTGCCTTCAAGATCCTCATTGAATATGATGTTTTGCATCATATGGGGTGACATTCATATATGGGATTTTCTAGAGGTTGTGCCTTTGAGATTAAAATAGACTTGAGTTTTTGGGTTTTAGATAGGGTATTCATTATACCTCAAACAATGGTTTACAGAGGTCTAAATAAAATAATGAGAGCTCTTTCAAAAACAATGGATACCCTAGTTCTTCTCAAAAAGTGTATCCATGGATCTGTGAGGTTTCTTTGAGTTCTATGGATCAGGGTTCTTTTTTTTATCAATCACTGATATACCCAAGCTAACAACTTAAAGGTACTAATGTATAAGTTATCTTACTCTAAAGTACCACCACTGATATACTCAGACTAACAACTTAATTATATTGATGGAGGATCCAAGGATCCAAATGATATGATAAGTAAATTTTTTTAAATTCACAATAAAAGATAGGCTATATTCTTAAAAGAGACGGAGACAAAAACAAAGAACACAGAATCAGATCACAAGGTCTCCTACAAAACCCTTGTTGAATATTGTATTTTTCTATTTTCTATGTGTCATAAATTTTCTCTAGCAATTGTTTCTAAAATGTGATAGGCCTAAACCTAATATTTATGCATGAACCTAATGCAAAAAGACCAATATTCGAAAACAAAAAGAAATAAGACCCTTAAAAGAATAAAAATTAACTGAAAAGTGGGTAAAATGGTCGTACACGGGTTCCAAAGGTGAGCCTTTCACCATTTTCTGGTGGATGATAAAAAACAAACCCACGATAGGACTAGAGAACACTGATATGAGACGACGGATGGTCAGACGACACTGTTAGAGTGCAATCCCGTGCTAGACAACACTGTTAGAGTGCAATCCCATGCTGAAAGATAGAGTTAATGGGTCGTCCACTATGTTGGACGACAGGCTCTGTGTGAGCCTAAGGCAGAGATTGCTGGGGTCTGGGACCTTCAGACATTCTAATCGATTTGCAGGTGTTGAGCATGACAAAGTGAAGGGATGAATAGTACTACATGGAGTGCAGTCCCATGACAAATGATAAATCCTTCTAGAGATCCAAGCAGCAAACCCTGTGAGATGGGAGTTCCTCAAATGGTCCAATGGTCTGCAGAGGGTATCGACGATCAGAGAATGAGCGAACTGCATTGTTGGAGTGTGGTCCCACTACAGACAACAGAGTAGTCAGTCATCCGGTGTGTTGGATGATAGGGCTTGTGGCAAGCAAGAAGATAGTGTGGGTGTCAGATGGTCCACCCTTGCAGATGATAGAGCAAGATTTGGACAATAGAGATCTAGATGGCGGGGGTTATCGAATGACAGACATTGCAGGAGTCTAAGCTTTCAGATCCAACCAAGCAAACGATAGAGAGGAAGGTCAAACAACATTGCTCTATCAGTCATTTCAGACTTGGTTGTCAAAGAGGTCAATCAGACGATGGGGTCTATGAAGGTCCGACTCTAAACTAGCTAAGTAGATGATAGGGATGTTGATCGGGCGACAATCATCTGGATATTAGACGACAAGCTCTGTTAATAACGATAGGCTCTTATTTGAACTCGAAACATAGGACAAAATAACTGACCACAATAATTTGTTGGTAGCATGGTTGTTGGACGACAGACCTTTGATGGTTCATCAGTCTGCAACGGTTGTAGACGACTATGAGAAGGACTGGACGGCAAAGTGGTCTGTTATCTAGTGGTTATCTAGACCGTAGATGACAAACTCTGTGTGGCAGAGTCTATCAGGCAAGCAGATGATAGATCGAATGGCAGAGTGGCCTGTTGTCTGATATATGGGACGACATGCTCTAGCTGCAGGAAGGTTGTCGTATGACAAGCCCTGTTATGGATGATAGTGGTCGAATGACAGAGTTGGTCTGTTGTCTGATCCAAAGAACAACATGAAAAACAGGTTTTGGAGCTATTTATGACACAAAATCTTTCGATGATGCAATTCTAACTATAAAAAAATAAAAAATAACTTGACATCCCTCCATGATTGACAAAAAATGTTGATACATTTTTTGTAAGGGGAAGATTTGACTTACCTGAATTTGCATAAAATCTTTTTAGAAGATGGGAATGCTCGTTTGAAGCCCTTGCTGTATTTTTTTTAAAGAAAAAGGTGAATCAAATGCAAGTCTTTCAATTTTCATAGTTCGAAGCTCACCACGATGAATTCAAATATGTAAAGAAATTAAACATGCATGAGTATCAATAAACATGTTAAATAAATCAGAATAAATAGGCAAAAAGATCTTAAAAGTACCATTTTTGGACTTTTGGAATCTGTTTGGTTCTCTGGGGCTCCTCTTCAGTTCAGCAGCACCTCGACATAGGTATGGCAAATTAGGGCTCAGGTTGATAGTAGGGCTAAGGTAGGCATTCTCTCTTGGGGCCAAAATTGTAATACCTGTGATTTTTCATGAATTTTCTCACAAATAATAATTGTATAACGATAATAAGAGGTATGAAATCAATATATTGGATTTCAAAAAAATTATTTAAATGACTAAGTGTCCTACCAACCCTAGTGAAAATTGTACTTGAAACAAATTTCATTAAAAATAGCATTTCTAAAGGGAATTTAGACAATTATGACAAATTAGCAATTAAAAGAATTTCATATGAATTTGAAATAATTTGGTTTACATGTAGTGTCATTTCATCTAAATTGAAATTTAGTTTTAGAAATTTTGAAATCCAAAATACCAAATAAAGTTAATGAATAAAATAAATATTATCGAATGAAAATTTTGATTTAATCAAATTTTACTAAGAAGTAGAGGTCCATAGGTGGAGTGTCTCCTATGAGGCCCATCCAATGTGGCACCTCAAGTTAATTTGAAAAAAAAAAATTGTTAAAGGTTTAAAAATAAAAGAAGTTTTTAAAACTTTTTAAAAGCCAAAAATGAGAAAGCAAAGTCAAAAGTTTCCAAAATGATGGAAACCATCTCAGTGGGGGGTGTCCCATCCTAGAAGATTCTAAGATGGGCTGACAAGCCAAAGAAAAAAAAAGGAGATTTGAAAAGCTTGGAAGAAGGAATGAAAAAAAAGAGATCAAGTCAATTTGCTTGCCAAGCAAGCAAGCTTGACTATTTTGGAATTTGGAAAGAAAGTTGCACAAGGTGGGGCGGGGGGCAGCGTACAACCTTGTGGACCCCCTTGTATAGCATTCAAACCATATAATGTACATAAATTTACATCATATGGATGCTTAAGACCTAGATTAGCTAAGTAAATATATATATATATATATATATATATATATATATATATATATATATATATATAACGCATATAAAAAAAATATGCTTAAGAAAAATTAAGAAAGGAGAAAGAAAGAAAGAAAGTAGAAAGCTTGTCTCAAGGACTAAGATTTAATCTTAGCACTTTATAGAAGGTTAGAAGAGGTTGGGCAGTATAAAAGAGTGAGAGGGGCTCAATTCCCTCTTATTTGCTACTTTTGAGATGTTTTCCCTCTTCTCTCTATCTCCTTCTTCTTTCTCTTTCTTCTTGCTCTTTCTTGAGCTTTCCTCTTTTATATCACAAAGAAGATTGTACCACGATTTAGAGGGAGGCTAAGCATTGAACTGCAACCACCACACGAATGGGAGGAGGTGAATCAAGTAGAGAAATCAGTCTTTCGAGAAGAAGAGTCACTATTTTCGCAAAAAGGTATAGGGTTCTATTCTTTATCCATAGATCGAAACTCATATGCACGAGTTTATTCCAATTCTAAATGGATAGACCCTACAACGAACCTCTTATATGAGGATTCGAGGTTAGATCTATCATATTTAGAGTAGAGATGGTTTTCGAGATTGAAGACCATTTTAAAAATCAATTTTCACTCAAATCAGTTTTAGGATTTTAAAATTAAATCAAGTTGTATACACATATGTGTGTATACATATCAAATATGATACATATACATGGATATATATGAGAGAAAGACTTTGGTCTAGAATCTTAGTCGACGAAAAAAAATATGTACATGTCTATGCATTTTAAACGAATACGGGTAAATCGTGCATAGTCGATTAGCCCAAATTTGATGCACAAAGGGTTTTCGAATGAAAACTCTTCATGAATAAATGACATCACTAGGGTCATGCCTGTGTGAAGTAAAAGAAAGTTAGTCCATGAAAGAAGAAGCCCTGCATATTTTTTTGTTTTTCTTTATATTTTTTATTTTTTTGGGCCACTGGCCATTTAATTAGGTTGTAATAATTTTTAATTTTTGCTCGACTATTGTAATGGGGTACAACATTTTATTTATTCTTTTATTTAAGACAATAAAGGTTTGTCATTGTGTTGAGTACAAAAGGCGTTTAAACTCGTTCTCTATGTTCGACCCGGACATCACCACTAGTGTGAGTCAAAAAATTAAAATTTGATGCACGGTTTACACAAATGAGTTTTACTAAAAAAAATACTTTCAAGAAAAGTTGCATCAAATTTTTGGCACCGTTGCCGAGGAACGGTGATTTAAAACTCAGTACTTACTTTATTGCCTTTTTGCATTTATTTAGGATTATTAGTTTGCTTTGTACTTTATTAGGATTGGTTAGTTTAATTTTATGTTGATATCTAGGATTGCTTAGTTTATTTTTGCTTATTATTTAGGATTTCTAGAACCATGTTGAATGTAAAACATAGAGCTTGTTTACTTTTTCTGCACAGACCACCTATTAGGGTACCATTTTACGTGACTGTGCATTTAGTTTGCTTTAAAGTTCTATATCTGCACTGAGTGGTGGTTGTTTATTTCCTGCTTTATTTTGCTTTATCTACGTTCTGGTGTGGTTTGATCATATTGGCACGCTAGATTTGGTAGAAAACCAAATCCTTAGGACGTTTGTTATACCGGGTCTAACTGCGGTATATGCAAGGGGGATGCTCCCAGGACCCCCAACTCCAAACTACGCTTTCCAATTTGGAACAATTGTTTAGGAGCCGCTTGCCACAAGCTAGAGTAATGGGTGAGGAGGTCCAAACATGCCCACTTAAGGAGTACTTCATCTCTAATGAGTACACCCCGACCTCTTACATCATAAGACCGGATATAGGGGCAAACACCTTTGAGATCAAGGCCAACATTATTCAAATGCTCTCATCTTTCTATGGCATTAGTAATGAGGATCCTTATCACCATCTTGATGAATTCTTAGAAATTTGCTCAATTGTACGAATTCACAACTTTGGCGACGATGGCTTAAGACTTATGCTCTTTTCTTTTCTTTTTAAAGATAAGGCAAAGCATTGGTTGAAGTCCATTGATTCGATTCAAACTACCACATGGAAACAATTTCAAAAAAAAAATTAATATTTTTTCATTGGTAAAATTAATCAGTATAGGAAAGCAATCACTAGCTTCCTGTAGTTGGAAAGAGAGCAATTCCATAAAACATGAGAAAGGCTCAAGGACCTCTTGAGAAGATGCCCTCACCACAAAGTAACTAAATGGCAATTGGTGCAATATTTTTATGATGGTCTTACTGATAAGAGCAGTCAAATGGTGGATGTTGCTTGTGGGGGCACATTCATGCTAAAAAATGAATATGAAGCATGGTCGCTTTTTAAAACATTGAGCGATAACTCTATGCACCATGTCTCATCTTCGAGGTTTGATAGGATCACTTCTAATCCAAGCGGTCCTAAAAAAAGAAGAATTTTTTAAGTTGGGTCCAATCAAGAACTACAAATCAAAGTGGATCAGTCGGTTAGAAAAGTGGACTAACCGCTAGCCAACCCAACTTCAATTAATCAAAGGAGTAAACTGTGTGAGTTATATGCTAGCCCTGCACACTATGTATCTGATTGTTCGGTAGCACCACTCTATCCTAAATTTGTTCAGGAGCACGTGAATACTGCCCAAGGTTTTGCCAGACTGATGCATGATCCTTATGCACCTACCTATAATCCGGGTTGACAAAATTACCCCAACTTTGCACGAAAAAAATCACAAGACCCACCTCTTATGCCTTCCTAAACACAGGCCAGACCGGGTAACTTCCAACATAGTTACCCAAGGCCCACATTCCTAGAAGCCCATCCCTAGTTTAGTCAGCCTTCTCTCCAGAAACCCGCATCGAGTCAATATTTTCAGAAGAAACTCCTCGAGACCTGATATAAAGACCAACCTCAACTCCCACACGCAGTCAATAGCGAAGCTAGAGACTCAGATAGGACAGTTGACTGAGGCCTTGAACAGGTGTAACGAAGGGAGCCTCCCTAATCAGTCTGCCGTCAATCGAGGGTCAAGGAACCCATGCATTCTGGCCTACATATGATTGACTCACACCACGAGTAGGTTCAAGCTATTAGAGTGGGAAGGAATTTCATGGCACCACAGAGATGACTGAAGAACTTCAGAGGCAGAAGAGTGATCGGTTGGTCCCCATAGATTTACCCCAGGAAAGTGGGAGGGCTTTACGTACCATCGTGCCTTCCAGGTCATATATACCCATGGCCCCCTTTCCTGAAGCTCTTGAAAAACTAAAATTTTTTGTCAAGCAAGGAGCGAAAATATAAGAAATGCTTGAGATATTCAAGCATGTTCACATAAACTTCCCCCTATTAGATGGCATCCAACAAGTGCCTGCATATACAAAGTTCTTTAAATAACTTTGCACGCAAAAAAGAAAGCCAAGATCTCTGCCATAGGAGAAGTCTGAGTCCAACTGAAACACACATCCTTTAGAGGCTTATCCACACATCTAATGGGACAGGACCACACACTAGAGTGTCGTCCGGTAGATGGGACCACATACTGGATTGGTCTCATACTGAAATTAGGTTTTCAACATCTTTTTGGCGGAGTTATTTCCTAGATCCCTAAGTTTGTCATTTTAGGAAATTATAAAGAAAGTTTAAGGTGTCTACAACGCACCTAGTAAAAACTAAGAATTTTCATAATTATTGAGTTTTATATGTATTCGTAGTAAACAATAAGTCTTGGAATGTGTGATCTTGACATGCTTGTAGGGTTTGTATGATCTTTAAAAAATTAATGGCTACAATATACCAAAATTTTATGACTTAAATGCCTTATTTTTACAAAAAAAAGTATCTCAGGCATTATTCCCATTTTTTTGAGAAGTAAAGCATGATTCCTATTAAGCAAACTGTAATGAATACATTTATGAAATCTGATTGAGGGAATGCCACCATTCATGTTTTCTACTGGGTGGTATAGGTGCTCCCACGGCACCCTATCATTACTATACGCGCTCGCGTGCGCACACACACACAAGGGCGCACTCTTGGTCAGCCATGCACCACGGATAGCCCCATCTTGTGGTGAACCCCATTAAGTTGTCCATTTGAAGATTCTTTGTTTCAAGTCTTTACCTGCATTATTAACCTAATATCATTTAATCACTCTAGTTTTAGGCTAACCCCTTTGTACACATCATAACCTTCAAGGATGAATAATTGATTCCCAAACACCACATCCACAACTATTATATTTCATTACAACTCTCTCTCTCTCTCTCTCTCTCTCTCTCTCTCTCTCTCTCTCTCTCTCTCTCTCTCTCTCTCTCTCTCTCTCTCTCTCTCTCTCGAAGGGGTGTTCGTATGATTAATGAATTAAAATTTTCAGCAGAATCATGGAATGCAGTAAAGTGGAGAATCCAATAATATGCGACGTATACAAGAATGAAATGAATATTGGGAAGGCTCTTCATATGATTTATTCTAGAGTTCCTTTAGGGGTCCACGGCCTTGTTGGTCCTTAGATCATGAATTCTTCAAGGGAGATAACACTCCCAACTTCATGCAGCGATCAACGGGGCATGTGAATGTAATGATATAAGCTCATGAACCCACAGAGTGCGGAGAAAAGAGAAAAGAATAGAAAATGCTTGGAAAAAGTAGAAGGCCTACTATATACATAGCTAACGTTCTTCCCTTTATACTTCAAAGGTAAGAATATACTTTCCTGTGACAAGATATTGATGACATAATGGAAAATAGTTCAAGACATTGGAAAGTATCGCTCGTATTGAAACAAACAAAAAATAAAAAATAAAAGTAAAAGGATAAATTGAAGGCCTGAATCTTCGCCCGGTGCAAAGACTCAAGGTACCATCCGAAGCATGCTCTGCTGTTGCATCAGCTTCCCTTTTGAAGTTTCAGAGAGCAAGTGAAAAGTTGGGCTGTTGGGTGACAGTAAAATGCAACTCTCTCTCTCTCTCTCTCTCTCTCTCATTTTGACTTTAGTGTAAACTCGTATCCACCTTTTCTTTCATTTGCTTGAGCTCTCTCTCTCTCTCTCCCGTTCCCTTCTCCCTCGAGCAGAAATGAGGTGCAATGTGATTGCAGATAAAGAAGTGCGACCATTTTAGATCAAATCAGGTGATATGCCAAAACGCAATTTTTTTGTGTCCCGAAATCACCACCGTCCGCATCCTTCAGCCATTTTTGGCGGGCCAAACTGTTTGCATAATGAATTGTGGTGATGAAGGGCATGCACGGACTGTGGTGATTTCAAAACTTAAAAGCTTTTGTTGTTGGACATATCACCTGATCTCATTTTCTCCATCTCCTTACCCGATGACGTGTTTTTGGGCCCCACAAAACATGAAGAATCCGTCAAACTTTTGTGGACCCACAGTTTGAATCTGACATGCATGTTGAACAGGCCGATGAACGGTCAATTTGGTTCCACTCACCCCCCATCTTCATACCCCTCTAAACCTTATTGATGCAGGTGGTTTTGAATCTGTTGATTAAATCCCGATGATTTAATAAGAATTGACCCTTGCAAAACCTAAGAACCCTAATCTTAATATGGATCTAAGATAGATCTAATCCAAAACCATAACTCAAACACGACTCAAGAATCAATATGGATCTAAGCTAGATCCGATATGAAATAAAATTCAAAATAAGATCCTAAGCTAAGATTCAAATTAAATAAATATAAAAAAAAACAAATAACTAAAATGAATCCAATTGGACCCTTTATGGACTTGAGTATTTTGCTCCAGATTCGTTTAACATATTTTACTTTGAAGGCATCTCATGTGACTTTGATTGGTTTGGAAAGAATGATCATGGTTTTAGTGTGCATTTCTGAGAAGATCCTGCTAAGTTCGTTCAGTTTGCATATCATCAACGAGACCAGGTTCCATATCAAGGGCACATAACTCACAAGATGGAATGAAATTGAAAAAAATGCAAGCTGGATTTAGACTTGAGGAAAAGAATTCTCCAACCCGATGAAAAGAAAAAATATGAACCCACTCCGAAGAAACCCCTTCCATAGTTGTTTGTGGAAGACCATATTGATCCAGTTTGAAAAGGTCCAAGGTCTTAAATGAGTTTGATTGTGGAATAGGGATACAAGACAACCTTGGATATGGGTATTAAGATTTGGGTCTTGAATATGTTTGAGTATGGGTAGGGTAAATGAAAGGTCACTCTGGATTGGATCAAATGCATATAGGGTTAGTTTTAGGGGATCTCTCGTGAGTTTTAATGTATCCACTAAAATATATTTGGATATGGGTAAGTCTTGGGGAGGTCTACTTAAGATTGGATCTAATATACTTGGATTTAGGCTCAAAATGGGTTTAGGAGGATCCAATATAGGATATTTGGATTCACGATATGAATTTGAGTCCAAATCTTCTTTGATATGAATTTGAGTCCAAATCTTCTTTAATTGAATACGGATCTTTTGGAGTGTCTTTGTAACACCCAAATTTTTAAGTCCTGAAAATTGTATATTTTTTTTGAAATACTTTTAAATTCTTTTATAACATTGCAGCGGAGAAATCAAATAGGACTAAAACTTGGTGTGTTACTTCTCGTTTACATTCATATTCATACATGCTTTTAATATCAAAAACTAAACTTGTAAAATTTAATAAAAGCCCATATATGTCCATATTTAAATATAATATCCATTAACAAATTAAATCAAATATCAAAGTCTTTGAACTATTTAAAATACTCTCAATCCAAAATGTTGGAGGTTTAGAAAAGGTATAGCTCGGTCCCCGTCGTAACCACCCGCCATCGTATGTGAGCTCACTCACTTCTTGAAAAATATTAAAATTTATATGGCCAAACAAAAATTGTCTCAGTAGGGTAGAGTTATACTAAACATGTAATCTAGAATTCGTAAACAAGAATTGTTTCAGATTTCCCTGCATTTAACAAAAATCAAATGTGACAAGGCTCAACATGTACTGTAAATATCTCAAGTAAGCATACAATTGCAAAAGTTAACATTTATCCATCATTTATTCAAAATTAAACAAGTAAAAATACATGAACAGTTAAAAATGCATGTACTTACCAATAAAGACGTCATTCATATACATGAACTAATTCTTATATTTAATTATCTTTTATTTCTTATATAATACATGACATGCCTATCTAATGTGTAATCATTTAAGTTACAGTTTTTCAAAACCCAGTGGGTATAAACACAGGCAAAAGTCCTGGGTTAGGGTCACCACACAGGCGGTGTTTTCAATCAAGGGGTGGTTTTATCCTTGTAGGGTGTCATTCGCCAATATCGGGTGAGAAACACAAAAAGCGAGAGAAGTTTCTACAGTACCATCCTGATGCATCAGACTTTACTCATGAGATTTTGTATCCTCTATTTTGCAGTCTAATGTGGAGGGTTCCCCTATTTTCGTGGTTGGAGAAAAGTAATCTTTTGTGCTCAAATTGATACCCACAAAGCTAGATTAGTATCACTTACCTTCTCTTAGTGAGTATCAGTCATTTAATGTTACATGTTCATATGAACTTCCTTAAATAATAGATGCACAAATTCATTCACATCATTATTATCATTTACATGACAGTCATATGAAGGAAATTGCAGCATGCTCAATCATTAAAATTTAGCATTTAGCATTGGGCTTGGTAACACTGCGCATGCCTAGTTCATTTCAATTTTTAGCCCCCATGCATTGATGAAACAATGACTCTCTTTTGCATTGAAATGCATCACATATTCCTATATTTAACAATAGGTACATGGCAGTACTATATAAAAAAAAACATGCTTAATCACTAAATATTTGCATCAAATCGTAAAATGACAAGTTCAGCTTGTTTGTTCGATATAGGCTACAAGGCAAGTTCATGCCTTAGCACATGGATCAGTTCGGGTCTCATAGGTAGACAATTTAATTCGCTATAGCAAACTCATAATTTTAATAGTTCATAGCAGCTAAACATTCATTCAAAATAGCATCCATACATATGTATTATTTTCATAACAAATAACTAGCCGAGTTTAAAACTGGTTTCAGACTCTTAAAAACTCAACTTTGTTCGACTAATACAGAGATTGTAAAAAATGTATCATTTTATCGTCAGATCTAAATTTTTCACCATTTGTAGGAAATTTTGTTAGTTTTATGATGTTGTAAATTATTTATAAAGATTCATCTGTATGAGAAAGTTACAAACGTTTTGGTACAGACCTGTACATTTCTATTCAAACTATCACAAAATAGTGCTTATTCCATGAAGGCTACTTGGATATTCAGAATATGATCGTTGAAGATCTTAAGATCAAGGTTTCAGCAGCTCTACTCGATGGAGATGCTATCATTTGGTGGAGGCAGAAACGTAGTGATATGAAGAAGGGTGTCAAGCATAAAGAGTAGACATTTTTAGTTATTGTGCACACAGAAGAAAATAAGGTGGAAGTAGCAGTGACGTCGACCCTAGCCCCACTGCTGAAGGAATTTCAGGGGGTGATGCCTTCGAAATTGCCAAAGCGTCTTCCACCAAGACGTGAGGTCAATCATAAAATTAAGTTGACCCCGGGAGCGAAGTCTCCCGCAATGGTTTCATATCGTATGGGGCCTACTGAGTTGAAGGAGTTGCGCAGACAACTAGACGAGATATTAGATGCAGACATTGTTCGTCATCAAAAACATAGCTCAAAATTTCACAGTAGATGTAAAATTTTATTAGCTTTCCAACGAAATAAACCGCTCATCAAAACTTTTTCGGACAATAGAGATATGAGCAATTTATCGATCGGGTGTGAGGCCAGAAATACATAATAACGGGTATATGCATTCGGGTGAGGCCAAAATGGGTGACCCGAATTCATATTTTTGAATTTTTTTACATGAACTAAGCAAGAAAAATTATAAAATTTTAACTACACTAAATTAAGATAAACTACAATGGACAAATCTTATTTTCGTAGCCATTGGGTAGGAAAACAGACCAGTCTTACCGAAGGCTATTTCCTCATAAATGGATTCGGTAAATTTTATAATAAAATAAGTAAATCACATAATTTTTTTATCAATAAAAAAATAAAAAATTATTGTATACTTTTAAAATATTCATATGCAACATACACTATAATTTTCAATTAAATTTTGCATGAAAATAATTAGACATGCCATGGTTTTTACTAAAATTGTCGATTTTTTTTATAAACCTGATAACACAAAACAAGTATTTTTCTATGAAATCAACCATGGAAATCATTTAAATTTGTATAGTACATCCATATGAACATGATCTACTAATCCTATCCAAAATTTGTAGAAAAATAATTAACACATGTATTTTAAAGTTTTTACAGTTCTTATTTCTGAGAAATCAGTTTTTAGAAAAAATGATTTTTAGAGGGGTTTTCTTTCAAAACCCCATTTTCATCACATGCATCGACAGCCCTAAGCCAAACCCACGTATGAGAGGCAAGGTTTAAGGTCTATACTTATGAAAAATCGAAGGAATTTGTGCCACAAATTTTGTTTTTATGTGTAGAGCATAGAACCCCATACCTTTTTGGCGAAACTCGATTCTTACACGCATAGAACACACTCCTAGCACGAACCGGTCATCCAACATGAATAACGGCCTCACCCACAACCTCCTTATGCACTTCATATGAACGTGAGTGCTTTCCTTCTTGAGCCAAGGGTGAAAACACCAAGGTTTTGGTATGGGGAAAGGAAAAAAGAAGAAAGAGATTTGGAGAAGGAAAAAAAGACTTAGAAAGACCAAAGGGAAGCAAATAGCGGGGGGAATCCTAAGCTTATATAGGAGTTTATGGGAGGTCAAGGGCTGGATGAATCCCAGCCCTTGATCTAAATCAGGTCCCCCTTACCAAATCTAAAGGTTCTCTTCCTTTCCTTTTCTCTTATTTTTTTTTTCATTTAGTTAGCTTAGGTTACATTAATTTTTTCTTACATATAATATTGAATACATATTATATAAACTACTTAAAACTATATACATGGTCTGGTCGATCCATGTGGTCCAAGTTCTTTCCAAAAATCAAAATGGTCAACTTGCTTGCTTGGCAAGCAAGTTGACTAGTCTATTATTATTTTGTTTTTTAATTCTTTTTTTTCTTTCCTTTTCTAATTCTTTCTTTGGTCAAGCCAACTCTCCTTAGAATCCCTCTAGGGTGATAACCCCCATTATGGGGCCTTGTTTTGAAACAATGCAAGTTTTGACTTTTCAAAACTTGCCTTATAATTTGGTAAGTTTTTAATTAAAGCTTTATTTTGAAGTTACTTTTTTTTAAAGTTTAAATTGGATGCCACATAGGATTGAGGGCCACCTATGGACTCCTACCAAATTATAAAATTTAATTAGTTCTTGAGTTCTATTCTACTAAATGAAATTTCTAATTAATTTAATTTAAATTCAAATTCAATTCTTTATAAATTTAAATGTGAAATTAAATAAAATGACACTAAAAAAAATTGAATTGGGCTTAAATGTAAATAGATTTCATCTATAAAATTTTGAATTTTTATGTTTTTAAATTATTTATTTTAAATATTCCTTAAGAGGTTAATTCAGATTCTTCATAAATAATTTATAAAAAAATTGAAACTCAATAGGGTCGATGAGACCCTTGGGCGTGTAGGGGTATTTTTCTCATACTTGATTTTTTTTCCAAATCCTATAAACCCTATAACACAGTGCTCAAGTTTAAAATTTTGATTTATCATTCAATAAAGAAAAATATGAAAATTCAAGAAAATTATGAGTATTACAGTCTTGGGTAGGTTCTAATGGATATTTATTTAGATTAGATTATAAATGGGTTTCACCTACCTGGGTTCGAGTAGAAGTTTTGGGAATGAATATGGTTTGCATCAAATGTTGCATCTATTCCCATGTCTGAATTTGTCCCAAACCTTAGTTCTCATGATCTTTTGGCAACTCATCCCACTACACTTGGGTTGGTCCTCAAAATCGGGTTACTGCCAACAGGACCATACGATGCTTTAGAATATCATACCACTTGAAGTAGAACCACACATCATAAAATCAATCAAAGAATAACTTCTCATCAAAAAACCATGAAACTCTGGTAAATCCACTTTGAATTCGTATGTATTGGTTTGCTGGTGTTGGATCTCGATAAAGGTAGATCTTGGGACCTGTTTTAGGTTGTTAGGAGGAGTTTGGGTTTGGATTAGGTTTAAATTTTGGGTTTGGTTTTGTTGTAGATCTTGGATTGGGTTAGGATCTAGATATGTAGGATGAGGGATTTGGATATGGTTCAAGTGGTTTGGATAATGAGTTTCGTTAAACTTTGATTTGATTGCGACCTGATTGGGTACATGATGAGTTGGCAAACCCAGATTAGGGTAGGACAAAGTCTGGATCAGGTTTGGGGGATAATATGTCTAGTCTAGACCCGATCTAGGTCTAAAAAAGTGATTGGTCTAGTTTTAACTCTGTCCAAAACTAAATTGGAGTTTTGTCCAGGTCCGATCAAGTTTGGGTCAGATCCATATATATGGAACCAAAAATCTTGGTTTGAGTTTGATTCGGGTGAGAATCGAGATCAAATCAATGGAAGCCATTTGGGTCAGAACCAGGTCTAAGACCCAAGAACCACCCTACAGAGGCTATGGGGTATCAAACTAGTTCGATAATGAATCGGTTTGACCACCCGGTTCTATGGGTGGGAACCTCCCACCCGATGACTTGGGTGGGAGTACCCCACCCACATTAGGTTAGGGATGTGGCTCCCCCACTGTTGGACCTATTAGGATCCGAGGCAGCGCAATGATAGTTGAAGGGGAACAAGGGAGGTGGAGACAAGGAAGGAGATAGTGAGCAGGCAGTCGGTGGCGAGGGCTACCACCAATCAAGGCTGATCAGTGGGTGCACCGATTGTGTATTTGAGAGTACTTGTGTCGGTCCTTCATTTATGCCTTCATCGAATGAATGGTCTACGATAAACCATGGTGGTCCGATGAAAGAATGCTTGGCGATGGTGATAGATATTCGCGTTGAAGATCCATGCAACCACTCACATCTCTCAGTGGCCAAATTTGTCATTGTTCAGTGTAGTTGTAAGTCATGATCAATCCATACTACTTCTCATGTTGAAATCTTCTGTTGAATCTTGAAGTTGACAAGATTGTTCTCTCAAATTGTTCGATCGAAAGAATTGAGGTGAACCATCCCTTTTCTTAACAAGATGTTCCCTCAAACTTCACAATACCGATGATCGAAGATAACCACAACTCTAATATCAAATTGATGCAGTGGCTAGGAGGATTGCTCTTGAACCCCACAAGAATAGGCACCCTAGCACAACTACAAAACTAGAAAACTATGAAAAATAGGGAATAGATAGAAAATTAAAGAAAGTCACTCATAATTCATTCATCTTTAATTTTTTCATCGTTAATTTTTTCTTCTTTAACTTTCTCCTCTCTACAATGAATATTTATAATGAAAAAAGAACAACCCTAGGAACCCTAATCTTAATATGGATCTAAGATTGATCTAATTTGAAACCATAACTCAAATATGACTCAAGAATCAATATGGATCTGAGATGGATTTGATATGAAATAAAATAAAAAACAAGATCCTAAACTAGGATCCAAATTAAATAAATACAAAAAAAAAAAAACAAATGACCAAAATGTATCCAACTTGATCTTTTATGGATTCGGGTCTTCTGTTCCACGCTTGCATCGTTAAGTGGACTCTTTATGGACCAGGATCTTTTGTTCTACTCTTGCATCAGTCCTTTGCGAGCTAGTATTCACTGGAGTTTGCTTTAAGCAACATCTATTCTTTCGGCATTAAAAAAAAAGGAGGGGTGCACTTTCATGCTTGTGTTTCTCTTTCCTAGCTACATGGGCACCAGGTCCCATGTATAGTAGGAAGAAAGAAGCGTTGATATGAAACCTAAAATGGAGAAAAGGCACACCACCAAGCTTTGGCCCTGTTGTCTTATAAGTATCAGTCTTTTAAAGACAACCTCCCTAAAAATTTCATTAAAAAGTAAAACAAGTTTTCCCAACTCCTCAACAAGATCAAGATGAGATTCTGAAACCACAAAAACACCATTACTTTTTGTGCCCTATGACCACTATCAAGGTGGTCAAAAAAGGTGTTCACCTTTTCCTCTAAACTTGTTTTGCATATGTACTGTGAAGTTGAATTATTAAAAACTTGTCTTCTTCCTTTGGAACCCTATGGTCATGTGGTCATTTATTTTTAACTTTTTGTTTATTTCAGCATGAGAGTCAGGAAGGCAATGAGTGCTGGTGTCCACAAGCAGCATCTATCCTAAATTTTCTTTTTCATGCCTACCTGCTATCCCTAGATATCATGATGAGCAACTTAAGTCCTTCAAAACCCATCATTTTTTCCCCAACTTGGCTCCCCAAAAACCTGCAAAGCTATCATCATCCCATTGCTCCCATCAACACCATTGCAGTTCTTGCCCATTGATTCCCATGACCTGGGCTTTGACTCAAGTGAAGACTACACCCTGAACCGGATTGAGTCCAGTCTCATGAGCAGACATGGTTTAGGTTTATTCCGGATCTATAATATTGGAAACAAAAGGAGTCTGTCATTTCCCTGGTGGGTCTAACATTGTCTAATCAATGAATGTCTCAGATCTGGACCTGAGGAAGTGGGTCTAAATAAATCCAGATTACTTATGTGCAAGTTGGATTTTAGTCTAAACCTCCTTTTCCTCTTAAAATGAACATTATGAAGAAAAGTGGGGAGCTGATGGGTTAGACAGATATACATTAGTCCTACCTCATGGAATCGTGTGTTGGTCTGGATCCGTATATTGCGCTTGGATTTGAACCGCAGGTTGAAGCATCATTATGGTTCAGCCAAGTGGGGGATCCAATGATCTTTTAACTCATCTTTTATGTGGTCAAAAACCCACAGCCAATCACATGATAGCATTTTGAGTAAGGCCAACAATCTGTTGATATGGGGCTCATGGAATGCGGTCATGAGATTGGTTGTGACCATGACCACATAAAGGATGAGTTAAGAGATCATTCCATCATGATCTGCAGCCAAGAATTTGATCCTAATTGTACAAGTTTGTGCAAGCGAGGACCTCAGGGGGAAGGGGGGGAAAATATAGAGGCAAACTGGAGATAACCCCGGTGCACATCCTAGCTCCTCTTGCACCTTGGTTATGATATTGTGGCCTAACCATCCAGTTATCTCATTCGACCGGGCAGCAGTTAATTGATATGCTTTTCATATGATTATTATTTTTTTTTCTACAGAGAAAACTAGGGTTAGTCTGACCCCTATCAGTTATACAACCATACCATTTGGGGTTCGAACTTGCACTGTCCCAATACAAGGTGATAACTACTCCTGCCAGACAAGCAGAGCCCCCCCGATGGTTTTCATATGATTATTCTCGATCATTGTCATTGTCAAACCTTGTCTAATCTATAAGGAGTTGAGTTATATTGCCGACAGCTGCTTACAATGTTTTTTTTTTTTAAGGCAAGCTGGGTTTAAGCAGACCCCTACCAATTATACAATGATATCATGGAGATTCGAACTTGCAACGTCCCAACATAAGGTGACGTGAAGAAGAAAATAAAACAAAGTTAAAAGACTTTACATGGTGATTGATTAGGTCAGGCTCACCACCTAAAGGCTGAGCAGGACTGTCGTCAGAATCGGACCCTGAATCAATTTGCAAAATGATTCCAGGAGTCCCCAATTGGGATCCTGAACTGAGTCAAGCTGAATCGGCCAATTTTTAACTAGCTGATGGGACAGGTCAGAAAAAACATATTAAAATAATATTAAAAATATTTTAAAACATTTTTAAAAAAAATTATTTTAAAAATAAGACGATTCATCTCATTTCGTATCAATTTGTTGCCGATAGATTCGCAATGATACTGACGACATTGGTTTGGTCCATATAAAAAATAAGTTGTGTATGCATTCATTTACCAAGAAACTGGTGCTAAACTAACAGTCGTTTGTGGTGGGCAAATCCCGATCCTTGAATAGAGAATATCTAGTCATGTGAATGTTCACTTTTCTAGGTCGATGGAAATCTTAATGAAATGAGAGACAGAGAGATTTGCTATTTCCTAATAGTCACTAGATAGGATTAATTTTGATATTATTTCGATCTAACATCACATCAGAAGACGCTACAACAAAAATGGAAACAGTGGCATTTTGTACAGCCGTCAATTTAAAAAATTGTCACTGTTGAAGGCCTTAGCGGCAATTTGGCTGAAGCTGCTATAGGTAACCTACAGCGGCAGTTCAAAACCTAAATCTATAGATTTTCATTTATTTATAGGTAACCTACAAGGGCAGTTTTTTGAACTGCCGCTATATATAGGTAACCTACAGCGGCAGTTCAAAACTGATATATAGGTAACCTTCTCTAGAGTATGTCCATTTGATTCAATGGGTCCAGTTTAAGCGTTAAATTGTTGAGGCACGTTTGTAGTAACTAGCAAGATTTTGAAAATAAAGTAAGTTTGAAGCCATTCATTGTTTTTTAACGATGAATTAATACATTTACACTCATTGTTTTGAATGCAAATTGTTGCGGTGCCTGTGTGGAAAGTTATTATAATGCGCATACACGTTATGAGAATGCGAGTGCAATGTTCATATAGAAAATGAAAAGTAGTATAGCATGCAGCAAAATTGAACAAGATCTTCAATATGAGTGGGAGCCATGGACATTTGATGGTTAGAACTATCTTCGATTTGCAAAAAGAGTAATGATATGGTTGAATGCAGCCACATAAAATTGTATATATTCATAATTTAATGTTAATATACAATATTTTTGGAAATATCTGATGATAAACCATTACAGAGTAAATAATTGTGCAGGGATTACATGGAGGGCAGATTGGGCCACACACGTCACATGGCATGTCTCTCTAATTAATTGGGACTTGATTAAAATGGAGTAAGTTCACATTACAAGATTATCTTCCTTGTGTACATAAAAAAGGAAATCCAAGCCAATCCTGCAAATTCCATCAAATTTAAGCAAATTTGAGGGCTCTACATGCACTAAACAGATATCTAGAATAAATTCCAATGTTATTTTTTGTTCAATGAAATCAATAAAATGAATATTTTGGCAATTAAGGGCAAATACATAGAGGATATATTACTACAAGTCAGCCTTAAAAAAAAAACAGAATATTAAAATATTGACCACCGCCAACTAGGGCTCGGCTCATCTGTTAGGCTACTCGCAGATGGGCAGGGGGGAGAGTTTACCAACATGAGGCCAACCATTATGTTATAGGTGATTGATGTAAATCGAAAGAGCTGGCTTTATGAGAAAAATCTTCGTTAGGCTACTCTCATGCTTAGGAATCTAGAAAAGCAGGAAAATATAATAAATTTAAGAAAATTTTAGAAAATAAACAGGAAATTTTGAAATAATTAAAAATACCAAATTCAATCTCAAATCAATTCTAGAGCTATCATCTTTTTATAGATGAGGTCTCTCAAATCCCAATCCAAGTAAACTACTTATTTAATAAACTCCTAAAAATATAAAACTTATTTTAATTAAGATATAGATCAAGCCTACATATCCAATATAAAATAACCTGAATATGAAAAATGATCCAAATGATAAAAATATTCTAAAACATCAAAATAGATCCTCGTACCCAGATCTTTTACTCCTCTCCCGCATTAGTAATGAAGATTTTTTCTTTTAGATTATCAAAAAAATATTGACCGCCAGAAATGTCCTTATGAGATTTTCCACAGTAACATTGGACTCTGTACCGCATGTGAACATGAACAACAACCTTAAGATTTTGTCATGTATGCAATTTCAAGATAATTTTGGAACGACGAGGACCAAATGGAATCTTAGGAAATCGATTGGATCTTTTTTTCTATCATGACCACCAAGTGGTGCAACCCTTTTCCATTCTCAGCATAATGACAGTTCTCGAGTGATTCGGTGCTGAATACAGTGAATGTCCCTCTGGTCGATTAGTCATAGACACACAAAAATCCAAGTGAATCAAATGTTCATCATTAGATTCAGAGTGCGATCAGGTCAGGGGTACATGGTCCTTCTGATGCCGTTCATTCATGTGTGATGAATGGCATTCCAATGAGTCAATGACCATAGATGGATTGTTTATCTCTTAGACGGGTCCCACTTTTTTTTCCAGTCATTGATGCTTTAGATGAACGGCAACTAGAGCTTGCAAAATGAAGTGCTCAAAGCAATGGGCACAATCATGGTTGATGAGATGCTGTTCATCACAAAAAGGGACCCCTCCCCATACCTGATCCGCACTCTTAGATTTAGACCAGTATGATAGGATCGTCTGAAAATTAGGGGTGGGCATCCAGACAGTAGGGTCGGTCCAATTAGGTCTGGATAGGGCCCGACAGGCCCAACTCATGTCTTGGCCCGACTAAGTCATAGTCGTGCTTGGGTTGGGCTCTGGCTCTGGCTCTGGCCGTGCCGGGCCTGTTCAGGCCCTATGTAATTTATACAAGGGTCCTGCCCGATTAGAGCCTGATTACTTAATCAGGCTGGGCCTGACTTTATTTGGGCTGGGGTGGCAAATTGCTGCCAGAGCCTGAGCCCGACCCGATTCAGATCGGGGACCTGAATGTAATATCACATATTTTCATGATTTTTAAATTCAAAAATATGAATTTTAAATTATATATTAAATTAAACTGATAAAATTTATGAAAAATATATTAAAAAATAGGTGACATCGGCTGGGTCTGGGTGTGGCCTAGAGCTCACTGACATGACCTAATTGAGCTAATTATAATTTAAGAAATTTTTTGTTTTTAACCATTCAATTCAAGCCAAAATTAAGCAAAATTCAGGCTAAATTTAGGCAAAAATCAGGTATATACACCGTTAGGTGTGCCTTAGAATATTGATTGTGTTGGGGCCTGTTTTTTCAAATTCGGATTACTGTTGGCCAGAAAATTGCATTTTTCAAAAATAACCACATTTATTTTTGTTTTTTTCTAGATTGGATCAGACTGGGTCCGCTCTATTTGATCTAAGTTAATATGGATTTGAACCCAGTTTAGAATCCAAATTGACTAGAATCTGGTCCAGGTAAGATTCATATGGATTTAGATATGAATTTGGATCTTGAATTCATATCTAGATTTGAAATCCATCCATGACCAATTTAAAATTTAAATTGAATGAGGTAGAGTTCTACCCGTATAGAGACTGGCAGAGGGGGCGACACCCTCTAGAATAATCTTACAATATTTAATAATTAAATAAATAAAATTTTAAATTTATCTAGAAGATAATATAGAGATCTACATGAAGTAGAACTCTACTTAATTAGAGTTATCTAGAGGGGACATCACCCCCTTTCTAGATTAGATTAACTTAAAAAATAAATAAAATAAAAAAATAAAAGGTGAGAGATAAAATATAAAAAGGGTGGATCTCTCCCTCTCTCTAGAACTCATGTTCTAGAGAGAGAGTGAGCTAAAGCAAAAAGAAAGGAAGACCCCAAAATCATGTGGGGAGAGAAAAAAAAAAAGAAAGAGAGAAAAGCAAGAAAGGAAAGAGAAGAAGAAAATTTTCAAATCTCCATACGTCCATCAAATTTTTTGGTCTTTTTTTATGCTACAGTCAAGGTACGGGTTTATCTCTAAGTTCTTACGGAAAGAAATAGGTATAAATCTGATTTTATGTATACATATTTGAGTAAAAATGAGGAAATCTGATTTTATATATATATATATATATATATATATATTTATTTATATATATATATATATAGTGTAGAATATATATATAGTGTAGAATATATATCTATATATATAGAGAGTTATTGCTTTTATGGATGGTGATTTCTCTTATGAAGCAAAAAAAAACTGAATATATATATTTGTTGATCTATTGATTCATGCATCTGAATATGTATAGACATATGCATATTCAGATTTGACGATTTTTCAGTTAAAATAGTGTTGATTTCTTGTTTCATACATTATGCATAGCAAAGATATGTATGATGCATAAAAATTAGATTTAGTAACTCTTATTGTTCATATCATGGAAAATATAAATGGTTTAGTACATGTTCAGATTTCTGGTCATGCATTGAGGCACATGTATTTGGGTTTATTGGCCTTATTAATTTGCATCTAAAAATATGCACGAAATTTTAGATTTGTTGATGTTTGATATTCATGTAGTTAAATATACATGTTGTCGATTTTTGTATGTAAGCAAATCTGATCAGACTTGTCAAGTTTTCTTAGTGTGCAAATTTGATCAAACTTGTCAAATTTTATATATGCAAATCTGATGAGACTTACTCAGCTTTATAAGAATGCAAATCTGATTAGACTTGGCAAGTTTTGTTTATGTGTTGAATCTTTTTTTAGCATGTTTTGGATATACTTCTTGGATCAGATTTGACGTGTGTGCAAATCTGATCAAACTTGTCAAGTGTCACGTGTATGAAAATCATATCAGACTTATTGAGTTTCATTAGTCAGCAAATCTGATTAGACTTGTTGAGTTGCTTTAGTGTGTAAATCTGATCAGACTTGCCGATTTTTTCATGGAAGCAAATCTGATTAGACTTTCTGATTTTTGCATGTGTACAATCTGATTAGACTTGCCGATTTCTGTGTGTGCAATCTGATCAGACTTACTAATTTTTGTATGCATGCAATCTGATTAGACTTGTCAATTTCTATGTGTGCAATCTGATCAGACTTGTCGATTTGTGTGTGTACAATCTGATCAGACTTGTCAATTTTTTTATGTGTGCAATCTGATCAGACTTGCCGATTTTTTGGTGTGTGCAATCTAATCAGCCTTATCAATTTCTAGGTATATGTGCAATCTGATCAGACTTGCCGAATTCTATGTGTGTGCAATCTAATCAAACTTTTTGATTTTTGTGTGCATATACAATTGGATCAGACTTGCAATTTTTAAGTATGTGCAATCTTATCAAACTTACCAATTTTTGTTTATGTGCAAATCTGATCAAACTTATCAATTTTTGCTTGTAAGAAAATCTGATCAGAATTGACGTTTTTTATTGATATGCAAATTTGATTTGGTTTATTGACTTTTATTAGTAAGCAAATCTGATCAAACTTGCCAAGTTACACTTGTGTGCAAATCTAATCAGACTTGTCGACTTTCATAGTAGGCCAACTTGATCAGGTTTTGCTGAGTTTTATAGTATGTGTATATGATCATAATTGCTAAGTTTAGTGACTACGTAAATCTAACCAGATTTGTCAAGATTCATGAGTATAAAAATTTGAACAGATTTGTTGTGTCCAGGTTCACATTCAATTTGGCTGCAGGCTCACATATTTATTTACATGTTTGATTGGTTATGCATGCTCGTGCAGTTGAATGTCTTGTTGCAATTGTGTATATCATATGCATGAATATGAAATTGATTTAATGTTTGCATAAATATGATCATATGCATGTTTGAATGTTTTGCATAGAAATTGATCATGTTAATGTGTATTGCGAGCATCAATTAGTATGCATATGCATTTGGTTTCATGTACATTCATTTGTGTGTTTGAATATGCTTTGCGAACCTATTTTAAAAAAATAAGTGTGTTGCATGTTCAATAAAATCTTGCAAAGATGTATAAAACACTTTTGAGATGTGTGAGTGGTCGTATGTGGACCACTACAAGCCATGTAGGCTAGAAACATGTGTTGCTTCACTTATTGTTGATTTTATTTATACATTGCAAAATTTATTTCTAAAAATTTAATGGTTTTTCAAAATTAATTGCATTGTTAAATTGTGTGGATCAGGGCCTGAAATTGGTTTTGCATGTTGATTTGCAAAACAGTACTTGCGTAAAGAACTTGAAAGTTATTTGAAAAAGGTAAAAGAGACCAAACAATGTAATTAATTTCTTCTTTGATGTTCTTTCCACAGTATAGGGATCTTGGATGGCGGTCTTGGGGGACCATGAGGATACTAAAACTCCATATATGATTGTGTCGCTGAACTTGATATAGCGGTTCACCTTTCAGCCACGGTTTTAGGAAGATTCAACCACTTTGTCTCGAGGTTGTGTTATTGACTCAGTTGTAGTTATTGGTATACCAAGAAAGTCGCATTAGTGGATGTTGATATTTTGGATGTCCTGGCATTAGATGTTGATTTCTAATGTTCTAATGGATGATGTCGATTCTTGATATCGATCGAAAAACAAGTGTGAGACCCAGTAATAAAATATAAATTATGTGTCAAGCTACAACTAGTAACCTAACTTGGACTTCGAGAATGTTGTGCCAATTTTGAATATCTGTGGATTTAAGGAAAAGGAAAAACTAAAATTATACCCTAAAATTTTCAACTTAGAAACTTAGAATTTTAACCCTTTTTTTTAAATAGCAGAACAAAAATAATTTGAGTTTTGAAAAAGTCGGGCAATTTCAGCGGGTTACAAAAATGAGAAATATGTTTAAAACAGAGTTGCATAATCTTAAGAAGTTAAAACCATTCCATGCATTGTAAATAGAAAAAGTTATCCAAGTTTATACATCATCAAAAGTTTAATTAAAATATCCCATAAGAATGTGATAAGCCATAGTTGGTTCCAAGATCGGAACGTAGTTAGGGATGGTTGGATCAAGGCCACGTCGTGCATCGAGCTCTTACATAGCATTATTTTTCACTATCTGTGCCCCATAACAATGGAGTCAAACTCTTGCAAGCAGGTAAGCAAACTTAAGCACCATGCATTATGATAAGGAATCAAAATATCTATCATATTATCTAATATGCAATTATCAATGTTACTAACATGCTAGAATTATGAAATAACATGTTCGTAAGCTTAACAACATCAATAGCATAATTACAATAATGAGATATCAATAAGAACAACATAATATCAAATAAATTGCATCTAACTATGTCAGTAAGTTAGTAGTGTTAGCATTAAATTTTGATAGTCTTAATCCTTCGGGTACGCAGAGGTGGTCATCACGACAATGAGAGATACTACCGTGTTTATTATGCAATGGTAAATTTGTTGTAGTTTCTGCTACCCGGATCCCCAACCCAAGTCGTGGTCTCCTTAGGACTGAGAGATGATCAGTGCATGGGTAAATTTGGATTGCAATCCCTAGTGCTGCAGCATCTAAGGTCTACTCTCTATCTGGTGACCTGGACCTTCTTGACTCCTAGTGACAGAGGTCTGAGGATGCCTTGCTCCTCATTTTTCAAGTGGGTATGACATGTAGTTATAAAATTCTACATGCAACATTTGTCACTTGAGGTTATACCATCCACCTTATCTTGGTGAACCAGTGTGAATGGGTGACTTGGGTGGCTTCATCTTCATTATGGATATGTTAGTAGTCATACTCTTGTGTCATATGAGGTTTCAAGGCTCAATAGCCCCATACTCCCCCCGCAAGGCAGTATGTCATGACAAGGTCTATGCTCAACTCAAATCATATTCCCCTTTGAAAAGCACCTTGTCAATGATGGCGTAAATATCATATTTAAATATGTGGGAGTTAGTACAAGTAGTGAGACTTTATCTCATGGGGTCCAGCCACCCAACTTTCAACAGAACACTTATTTCTTTTTTGTAATTTAATTCATTTCACACATATATGAGATGTTCATCATGCCTTAATGCATCAATAATTATCATGATAAGTTGAGTGCAACAATATTTCATTTTACAAAGGCATCATGTATGAAAGTATGAACATCATTATCACTGGCCTATATGCAACATGTACTACTTATGCATTTCATTTGTCATATGCACCTTCTTTGCCTAACCTTTCATTTTGTAGGCAATACACACACAATCACATGAGTGTTATATATATTTATATGATATTTAGCATATCCATAGACAAGTATGTAATGTACTTCAAGCATAAGTTAGTCTAAGTCAATGCACATTCATCATATTTACAAGCACATGTATGTGTTTTTCATATGCAATTTTGCCATATTATTGCCTAGCCCTTGGGCTGAGTTCATAGAGTTTTGATTGCTTCTTGCATACGTGAACTATTTTTAATGTTTGGCCATGGTCTAAGTATAGACATATCTAGCCCCTTTCTAAGACAATGATATTTGTAACTGATATGATAGTTGAAATCATGTCAATTTCAAATATTGGATACCAACTTCTTGGTAGTCTCATTCCTTTGAGCATAACACCCTTATGTGTGTGGGTTTCGTATCGAATCCTTTCTAAAGATTTTCATACAAATTATATTTGAAAAGAATTCTTTTGGTAGAATATTTTTGACATTTTCCCAAGGTCCAGTTGGTGAATATGGATTCCAAAAAATCCATTTAAGTAAATCCAATTTACACAACTCCATTGAATGAATCCAAAAATCCATTTGAGAGGATCCAATTCATTTAGGTATATCCAAATCTATTTGAGAAAATCCAAATCCAAAAATTCATTTGAGATTATCTAAATACATTTGCGTAGATCCAAATTCATTTGGATAAATCCATATTCAAATCGATTTGAGAAGATCCAAATCTATTTGGGTAGATTCAAATCCAAAATCCATTTGAGTAAATCAAAATCTAAAAAACCATTTGAGAGGATCTAAATCCATTTAAGTTTATCCAAATCCAAAATTCCATTTGAATGAATCTAAATCTATTTGAGTTGATCCAAATCCAAAATTCATTTGGGTAAATCCAAATACAAATCCATTTGAGAAGATCTAAATCTATTTGGCTAGATTCAAATCCAAAATTTATTTGAGTGAATCCAAATCCATTTTCCATTTTTTTTTAAAACGTATAGTTTTTCAAAAATCTAATTTTTATTTAGAGAAATACGAATTTTTAAAAGAATCTATTTTCATTGGTTAGATGAACCACAACAATCCGAATTTCTTTAATTTTATCTTTAATTTATCTAATTTACTTTGATCATAATTTTAATGATCATAGTTGCCTGATTTTTTTAAAATTTGATTTTTTTCTCAATCACATCATGCAAACTTTTGAGCATATAGTTTTCCATATTTACATGAATAAGATTCAATAATGCATTTATAATCAAGACATATCCTTTCACATGATTTTTCAAAAGTACAATTTCAATTTATCACTAGCACATGAATTTCTAAAACATCTTTCAATTTGGATGTAGTATGATTTGAATACTTCTAAAATGCATAAATGCACATATCTTAAAACAAAATTATTCTTAATGCCAACTAAACCTTTCCATGGTAATAAACTATGAAAAATCATTTTTCTTTTCATATGAACATAATAAAGAAAATCGTGTAAGTTGAGAAGGGATAAAGATAGAAAGAGTAGCAACATGCTCAATTCCTATATCCACGTGTTATGAAAGCACATGTTTATATGGTTGAAAATAGAGATTAGGAGATAGAAGAGAAATTGAATATTATCAAGATGCATAAATATTCAATTTACTTACCTTGAATTGTGACTTAGGCTTGAGTTTCTTCTTGCTTTGGATCTTTTAAAGCACTATGGGAGTAGAGAAGAGTTTCTAGAGAGGCACCCTTCACTAATCTCAAGTGAAGAAAGAAAAAACCCAAAAAACAAAAAAAGAGAGAAAAACAAGAAAGAAAAGGAAGAGAGAAACTCTTGGATGCTTAAACCTCTCCAAGGGATGGGTATTTATAAGTAATGATTACTTTCTAAATAGATGTCTAGGATTAATTACAAAGAATAAAGGGTTATGATTAGATCGTCTCAATTCTTCAATAATTTCCTCCCAAGCATAACCCTTGGCCCTATTATGAAGACCTATTTAAGCTAGATATTTTAGCCTCTAGAAGATATTTTGGAGATTCATATGAGATTCACTTTGATTTAAGAAATATTTGGAGATTTTATTGGATTTAGAAAATCCAATCTAATCATGAGAAAAAATTGCCCCCCTCTAGCATACTTGCATTTGGTTTGATTTAAATTGGTAATTTCTACCTAATTGTACTTTTTAGTTACTTTAACTTTTTATTATTTTATTTGGTTAGATTCCAACTACAATTATTATTTAGTTGTTTTTTCTACTTTAACTATGTACCTTTCTATTCCTTTTGAATATTCTTACTTACTTTATGATAATTTCATATTGAGTCTTGTATTATCCAAAATTCAATTACAATGCTATACTTTCAAAAATTCATTTACAAGGTTATACTTTTTGAAATTCATATACAAGGCTATATTTTTCTAAAATTCATAAAGGCTATATTTTTTCAAAATTCATATACAAGGCTATATTTTTTCAAAATTCATTTACAAGGTTATATTTTTTTAAAATTCATTTACAATGTTATATTTTTTCAAAAATCATTTACAAGGCTATATTTCTCAAAAATTCATTTCTGACCAGTTATTCTAAGTTTGATTGGTCCTATCAATTTATTCTAGATCTTGGAGATACGAACCATAAGTAAGATTGACATAAGAAAAATATCTGAAAATTCATGGGTCTTATAGATATATGTAAACATATATTGGAGATATTTATTTATATGTGTAGTTTTATCAAAATTAAAATTGTGTTCATATGTACATTCATTAGTCTACAAGAATGTGACATAGCATGAATAAGATGTCCATGATACTAATTGTTTTGCATATAAATTGAATATATGATTTGCATGACCATGTGTAATGCATGGAACGCTTGTTGTTAAATGCATTATTTTAGTAATTATACAGTTATGAATATTGCAGGGTCATGAATTATGTGAGAGCTCAAGACTGAGCTTGTGGTTCCACAGAACCCTTGTGGTGCTATATGGGCATGACGGAATTTCTATGTGATTTTCATGTGAATGTTATGACCGTGTTCAATGTACAGCTCATCTAATAAAAAATGCATATTCTTATAAACTTTTACACAATAATGAAAATTACATTGTCATGATTATGCAAAATTTCAAAACTGAGCTTGCGGTTTTCCAGAACCCTTGTAATGTCATATGAACACTCTTGAAATGTTGTACTTGAGATAGGTCATGTATTTGCATGATCAGTGGGGTATGATGTGTATACCCTAATTAAGAAATAATATTTAAAATAGTTCAAGTACAAGTACTCAGCTCGGATTTCAACCATGATTCTAAGAATTTTTGTTAATGCTTATTGGGCACGAGGTTGATGATGTGCATACACTTGATCACCTCGAGGGTGGGTTTAGGATTTTGGGAATCCCTTGTGGTGCAATGACTCGCACAAAGAAATAAACAAAATTTAAGATATGCATATATAACCTAACTGTGGGATTCTGGGTATACTTGAAAGATAGTATATGTTATCAGTTTCACAGGGTTCTGGGTATACCTAAAAGACAGTGTATGTTACTGGACCCATGTTCTACCTTGGAAAGGGTAGATGGTACAAGCTTTGTGGGACAGTTATATTTTTTTGAGAACGAGGCGTCTCACCCAGTCCCCAGTCCTCAGAGTTAGGGGTCAGGACTACCAATGCCTCCTTAGTGGTAGATTCAAGTCTTCTGCAGAAGTTTCTAAGGTGCATCCTATTTCTAGTTGTCATTGGGGAGTACTCTCTCGGTCGTGAATCATCCTCTTTCAGTATTTGTACGGCTAGTCACATGGGGTTGAAAAAGCTTAACAGACCCCCATGTGATCTTGGTCTACTACGATGTTGAATGCCTATGTGTACCCATAGGGTAATTAACAAGAGAAACATAAAGTCAACTCACCTCTAGATGTCTTTAAGTACATACACTGCTAGACATTGCATTTGTTATAGCATAGTTGAGGTTCATTTATGTGAAGCATTGATTAGTAATGTTTTCCTTATATACTGCATCATAAACTGTTTGTATTAAATGAATATCATAGAACTCTTATGTAATTTTATTATTATCATTATTCAAATGTGATGCACTTATACTTGTACACATGACACTGAGCACATTCATATTGATATTATGCTTCTTACTCAGACTGGTTGTAGTCTGAAGCTTCTGCTTCTCTTGTTTTTTTTAGGAACAGAATAAGGTACATAGAGCGTATTACAACGGCATCATGGCCGGAGCCATGAGATTCATTATTTATGATTCTGCATTACTCTGATAAACATTTCGATATTTTATTTATGATTTGTAATAATATTGGATATTCTATTTATTGATGGTATTAAATATTACTCGAGTATTCTCTATTATACCCTGTAAGTCGCCCAATTGTTTAATCGAATAAGTTAATCTGTATTCTTCTGTGATATATTTAAAAAGAAATTTTATTCCAAAAAATTTTAGTCAAATTTTTGGGGTGTTATAATATCGGTCATCCCTGCAAGTTGTACGGTGCGAGTAGTGTCCCACCACTTTCTAGCATCGCCCTTCAAGCGATAGGTACCAAAGTCGGTTTGTCTATCTTCGGGAATAGGCAGAACCCAGAAAGCTCGATCGATCTCCTCAAGCCAGTTTTCCACAGCTTCGAGATCGGCTTTCCCCTCAAAAGTCGGTGGTTTCAATTTCAAGAACTTCTCTTAGGTCACAGGTTCTGGGTTTGGGTTCTAATGGATGACCTATATGGCCGAAATAGGGCGGTTTTGATTTTCTGCTAGTGCCTAAATGGCCTGGCCGATATTCTCGAGGGTGTTTATAACGAAACCCCTCTGTGTTTGTCAATCGTCACTGGTGTCAGTCTTATTGGGAGCATTTCTACTGAAAGTGTTCCTACGATGAGCCATCTATAATATATATATATATATATATATTAAATACCACTTAGCTACTGTGCAACTCAATAATCTCAAACATTTTTTATTTTATATAATTCTCATAATATTCACAAATGCAAAAATTTCGCAATGAAACACAGGATTATTATTGAAACATACTTACAATGAGATGCCAGATTGTTGGGTGGCTGTGAACTGATAATTTTTCAATCCCAAGCTCTAATACCAACTGTAACGGCCCTACATATTTCAACCCAAAAATACCAAGATTTTTTTTTCAAATTTATAAAATAATGATTTTATTTTTATTTTTATTTTTATTTTTATTTTTATTTTTATTTTTATTTTTATTTTTATTTTTATTTTTATTTTTATTTTTGTTTTTATTTTTATTTTCTTTCTAAAATATAATAATACAACAATCTCATCAATGGACTCGTTCCAACCATATCAAGTACCAGACGGCTTGCCTGAGCACAAGTGTGAGCATGTCTTAGCCTTTTAGTGCCAAATCCAGTACGAAACCACTGTCAACAAATTCGATTAAACCATTACATAACAGAAATTATTAAACCAAGTCTTTCATCATTGGCATCGCCTTAATCGAATTAAGCTCTAGGGAGTTAGCCTACGCATGCACTAGCGTTTAATAGTTTCGTAGAACAAAGTTTGAAATTAAAGCATCTAAATGACAAAATCTTTAAGTTATTTCTTATGTGAGTAAACATAACGAAAAAGTATTGATTTTTGGAAATCAATTTCATAAGTTGGTTTCTTGGTTAAATCTCCCGAACACATTATATTTCAAGAATTACTATCATCACGTACCATGAATAGAAATTGACTAATCATAGAATAATTGTATTTTAGAATTGAACCAATAAATCAATTATTCAATTAAATAGTCATTGAAATAATAAAAAAATATTAACATTAAACGAAACAAGAAGCCCTCGAGATCATTGAAAACATCAGTGTGCACAACCCCCTCCAGCATCCTGCACTCGCTCAACCATCACATATCTTCTGAAAAACATTTTTTTTTTGAAAGAATGAGACTTTGGAAAGTCCTAGTAAAATTTACTCAACTAATACAAGATACAACACATAAAGCTTGCATGATATAAATATCTCAGAATTTGCATCAACTATTAACAAGGCAGATATAAGATTTTCATAAGCTATTTATGCATCTATAATTCAAAAGCAAGTTTGAAATAACAATCTCAAGCATTTAACATCAAATCCAGAAGACAACAAGATATGTATCAATGAACATAAATTTATAAACTTTCAAGAACAAGAATAAAATGCAGTAAAGTAAAGTGAGAAAGTATTTTATGTTTCACTTGATTACCATGGCCTACTTGGGTACAATGTAGGACCAACCCGAAACAGACAGACTAACTTGGATGTTTATTATGCTATGTATTTTATTTTTTCTGAGTAGCCCCTAAGTCATACCCATCAAGGACGGAGCCCAGACCGTGAGAGGAAGCGGGCTGCTCTGAGAGAATTCTACTCGAAGGAGTGGCTAGAGGCCACAATGATGATCATGATCACTCACTTCTGTAGAGACTGTGAGGGACCGTTGAGGCATTGTGTAATACCCTAATTTTTATAACCCAAAAAATGGTAGAAATTTTTTTTTTTGAAATACTTTAACAAATACAGCAGAAAAACTCATCAGGTCTAAAATTTGGCATGCTACTTCACATAATCATTTACAAACATACAATTGTGAACTTAAAGCAAATTCAAACATCCATACGATAATAAAAATCAATGTCCACACATGTCCAAAATTAATTACAACTGCCCTTGAATTAAATTTAAATAATAATAATAATTAGAGTCCAAAAATCTATGAAGGCAAAGGAAAGGTAGAATTAGTCTCCATCGCAACCTCCCGCCTTCGCACGTAAGCATCTACTCACTTCTTGAAAACATAAAATCATATGGGGTCAGACACAACTTGTCTCAGTAGGGTGAAATATACTAAACTCGTAAAATAGAATATGAAACAAGTATTTCATCTAATTTTTTATGAGATAATCAAACCAAAATTAAGGAAATTATGCATATATTTTAATTAAGCGTATAAGCATATCCAATAACAAATATGCATGAACCTATAAAATGCAAGTACTTACCATATGCAAAAGTCCTTCGATGCATGAATCGATTCTTGTCTTTAATTATATTTTCTTTCTTAAATGATGTATGCTATGTCTAACTAATGTGCATACATATTAGGTTTCATTTCTTAACCCTATTGGTACGACACTGCCTTGAAAACCTGGATCAGGACCATGGCGCAGGGGTATTTTCATATATAAGGGTGGCTTTGACCTGGCCAGACACCTTTCAGCATAGAGAGGGTGAGGGACAACAACTCGAGAGAGATTCTCAACACCTTTAATCCTGATGCATCAGATTTTTACTCATGAATATCTTATCCTCTATGTTGCAGTCTATTGTAGAGGTTTTTCCATAAAATCATGGGAGGAGAGGTGCAACCTTCCATGCTCAAAACTTATTTAACCCACAAAGTTTTGTACCACTTACTACTCTCCCAGCAAGTATCTTTTACTTGTGATGTTGTATTGTTTTACTTGATTACTTAATGTCTTACATGAAATCATAATTAAAGCAATAAAAAGGATTCGGCCTCTTATAGAGCAATGGATGCACTTATAAAGCATTGGCATTGAAACATTCATTCATTCATGTTTTTAAACAGAAACATGTGCATATACATAAATGCAAAATTTATTCACCACTTGGCATCCATCCATGCATACATGTCAGCATCATCATCATCATTATCAAATAAAATTTACATAAATTCTAGCAGAAATTTCATTAACATGCATAATCACACTATGCAATTCGGACCCCTCGGACCCTTGGTTGTGCATAGCCCCCTTTTGGGCAAACATGACTTATCATATAAACATACATGCATGCCTCATTATAGGCATATTATACTCTGCATAAAGTCAAACATATCCATGTATACACACTATATATATTGGTTGAATTAAAAGAATTTATGCAAAACATAAGTAATTACGCAAGTAACGGGGTTGGGTACTTAGACCGGTTTCAATTTGTGAAACTCTCAATTTTGTCTGACTATTAAAGAGTTAACCAAAAAAAATTCAATCAGTGAACAAAGCTTAGATTTTCATAATCATAGAAAATTTTGTCAGCTTTACATAGTCGCAAACCGTTCATAAAAAATTCTCTGTATGAGGGAGTTACAAATGTTTTACTACAGACATGACATTTTTTGTTTCAACTGTCATAGAACTGTGCTAAGTCCATGAACAGAGCCCAAAATTTTACAGTAAACGTAAAATTCTTTTAGCTTTCCAAAGCAATAAATTGTTCATCAAAACTCTTTCAAATAAGAGAATTATGAGCATTTTACTGGTTAGATGTCTGGTTAAAAAACTATAATACCGGGTCTATGTATTCGCGTGGGGCCAAACCGAGACACCCGAATCCGTACACCCATATTTTTTGACATAAATTAACTTAAAAAAATAAATAAATTGCACATCTAAGGCTAATATATTGTAAGATAGACAAATCATATTTTTCTTTAGTCGTTTGGCTAGAAAAATGGACTCGTCTTGATCATGGCTTAATTCCTCAGAATTAATTTCTGTAGAATACCCAATTAATCAAATAAATTATAAAATTTACATGCAATTAAAATAAAAAAAATCTATAAAAGTCATAAAATACACACATGAACCTACTCTACCAACTACAATCAAAATATTTCATGATCCTAATTACAAAAATCATGATTTCCTAAATTTACCAAAATATTTTTTGACAAACCCGATATGACTAGAATCACAATATCTCAAAATTTTGATCATGAAAATCCACCAAATTTTTGCAGAATGTCTACAACATCATATACTACTAACCCAAATAAGAATTTTTATAAGAATATTAGCCCAATTTATGTATTTTAAAAATTTACAGTTTTATTTTTTGAGAAACTAATTTTGGGGGAAAAACTTGTTTTCAAGATGGTTTTCTATTGGAAAACTATTTTTTCATTTTTTGATAGTCCTAAGCCAAATCCGCATATATGAGGGTTTGTTTAGGGTCTATGCTTATAAAAAATCAGTACAATTTGTGTTATGAATTTTATTTCGCAAGAGAAGTATAGATCCCCCTACCTTTTGTCAAAAAAATTGCTCCTACATGAACCAGTGGGTCTTTTCGCATGATCCAGTCATTCTACGCGTACCACAACCTCGATGAAACCCTCCTTAAGATATCCTCAATCACGTGAAGCCCTCTCTTGTTGGCCCAAGAGAGAAAACACTAAGAGATTGGGTGTGAAAGGGAGAAAGGGGAGAAGATGAAGGGATTTAGGAGAGAAAGAAATTCTTAAAAAAGATTTTTAAAGGATCAAAATGGAGGGGCGTGAGCCCCTCCATTGCTTTATAGATTTTTATGGGGTGGTCAAGGGCTGGATTTAATCGTGGCCCTTGATCAAATCCAAGGCTACTTCCTATATCTAGTTGTCTCTTTCTTTCCTATTAAAATTTTCTCTAAAATTTATTCTCTTCTTTCTTTCTTTTTTCTTAGCCTAAGCATACTACATAATATATAGACTACCTACCTTACATAGTATAGTATATGCCAAAAAAATCAACTTGCTTGCTTGGTTTTTAGAAGACCCCAGAAGGGCTGGATTTATTTTTTTTGTCTTTCCTTATTACTTAGTTTCCTAATCCCTTCATGGGTCCAGCCCTTGCTGGTAGGGGTGGCAATCGGGTCGGATCGGCGGGTTGGCGTGTCAGCATACCTCAACCCGAACCCGACCCGTTTATTAAACGGGTCAGCTGTGGCAAACACGAACCCGACCCGTTTAATAAACGGGTAACCCGACACGACCCGCCAACCCATTTAATAAATGGGTTGGGTCGGGTAAACGGGTTTTCAGGTTCGCGGGTCAGGTTGGTGGGTCGGGTTGGCGGGTTGGCGGATCGGGTAGGCAGGTTGGCGGGTCGGGTTGACGGGTCGGGTTGGCGGGTTGACGGGTCGGGCAGACGGGTTGGCGGGTTGACAGGTCGGGCAGACGGGTTGGCGGGTCGGGTTGGCGGGTTGGCAGGTTGACCCACCCGCCTAACCCGTTTATTAAACGGGTCAGCCGGGTTGGCATACCCCCAACCCGAACCCGACCTGTTTAATAAACGGGTTACACGGGTCGACCCGTTTATTAAACGGGTTGGCTTAAGCCCAACCCGAACCCGCCTAAGAGGCGGGTTGGCGGGTCGTGTCAGAAATTGCCACCCCTACTTGCTGGACCCTTCTAGGGTCTTCTAAAAATGGTGCCACCCCTTTGGTGTCCATTTTTGAAAAATAGTAAGTTTGACTTTTCAACCCCTTTTTCTTTATTTTTAGTAAGTTTGATTTTCACTTTATTTTCAAACTTGTTTTAGTTTTTACCAATTTAAAACTTTAGATTGGGACTTCACATAGGATGGGGTGGCCCACCTATGGACTCCCACCAATTTATACATGGCAAGAGGAATCGTATTATATGAGCAATGAAAGAAACTTTTGTTGGTAGTCATTGTTAGGATGTTTATTGGTGCTTATTGTATATTTACTTATAGTGGTGGCAAGGTACAAGCATCCGAAATGCACACGACACTGTGCAGAATTTGTATATATTTCATAGGATGCCTAGATAAATTTATGGTTCATTAATGTTGCATTTTTTATACTATAAGTTGTGCACAAAGATCAAGATTGAGATTATGCTTTTAATTTCACCTACTGTTATTAAACATGTATATTGTTGTATAACCAAATCCGTTCATCCTGTTTTTTCTTTTTAGTTCTGAATACATTTAGCATTTGCACTTAGTAAAACAGTTTGACATATTATTAAGGATTTTGTGCTCTTTTTCTCTTCGATGGAGTATTGGGCATTTCATTTGGTTATAGAAGAACTTTGTAAATGAAGTGATGTGGGGTATATAATTGTGAGTGTGTTTGTGATGATCACATGCATGTGGACGTTCTACACATTTGCCTTATTGTGAATAGTTTGTTTGTACATGTAAATTTTATTTCTTTTCTGCTGGTCAAAGTGATGGGGTTTTCTTTCCCATCGTTTTGGTCATTATTCATGAAGTAATAGCGGGTATATATATATATATGTATGTATGACACATTTGATCAATTAATTTCTTTGTCCCTTACACTCATGTACTAAATCATGCTTAATTGCTTTGACCATTCTATTCCTTTAGTGGGTTTCACCTTTCTTTGATTTTCTTCTTTGAATATGCCATCCTTGCCGTTCGGCTTCTCGTGTCTTTGGGAACCCTAATTCACTGGGAATGCCGGGGGGAGATCTCTTGCCTATGCAATCAGCTGGGTCTCTCATCGATCTGTTGGTGGGTGTTAAAGTTGTGTGTGTGTGTCTATATATATATTATTTATTTATTTATTTATTTATTTATTGTTGTTTTGTATTTATAGCAGGCAATGCTCATTAGGGCTATTTTGATCATTTTTCTCTTATGTAATAGGTTGTGTCGATTGGGGGCACTTTTATCTTTTTATTTTTTGTATCTTTTTTGTTTTGTTCTAGCCGTTGGGCATTGTAACCTCTATAATTATGGGAGACTTTTCCATATTTTCTTAAGGCTTTCTTAAGCTTTTTCAATAATATTTTATATTTATTTTAGTTATGCTCTTGTCCATAAGTGGCTTATATTCTTGTTTGTATTGGCCCATGAAAGACTTGTTACTTTTGTATACATTCTTGTAATCTTATAAGCCCATAGTGGCATACATTCATGCACTTTTTATATTTCATTACAATGGGACTCTGTTTTGGGGCAGCATTTCTAATCCGGTTTTCACACTTGCCCGTCAAGGGAAATCTCTCTCTCTCTCTCTCTCTCTCTCTCTCTCTCTCTCTCTCTCTCTCTCTCTCTCTCTCTCTCTCTCTTTCTCTTTGGGGCAGCATTTCTAATCCGGCTTTGTCTAGGGTGAGCCCACAAATATTTGACCATGATAGCAATGCTTTCTCTAATGGAGTTCAGTCGTCAGCTTTTTCTCAAGCTCGGGGCCTGGTATCTGCTTCTCTTTGTACCAATTGTCATTTCAGCTTAGAGGCGCGGTTGGGCAGGCTTGCGCTTGATGCACAAAGGACGAATTTGCTATCGTCCCTTATTATTTTTCCCTCCAGACGCTATGACTATCTGGTTATCAATCTTATTGCGTTTAATGTTAGAACCAACATGGCAATCAGATGCATGGTGCTTGGCTCCTCGGTTCCTCGTCCTTTCCCTGTATCGCATTATGTCTCTGAGGTTTTTTCTTCTACCAAATCTTTTGGTATTCCGTCGGACGCGGTCTCCTTCATTAGTCCAGCACAGGGTCAGCAGCATCCTAGTCCACAACCCCTGGGTGTCACAGTTGTCGATGCAGCTAAGTTGCTGGATATTTCTCTCTCATCTTCATAGCTGCAAGCGATAGCTGTTGATATGGATTCTACGATTTCAGATATTTCTGCGATTATTGGGGACTCTCTCTGCAACTCTGGTGGAGCAGATTGCGAGCAGTTGGGCATTTTCGATGGTCACTTGAGGTCGTCTGTCAGTGTTGGTGGTCAGCGAAGAAGGAGGCCTTCGTTAATTGTTTCGGCTACCGATGCTAGGTCCCCAAGAAGGTCATCTCGGTGCCACCAACCACGGGTTTTTCCAGATTTTGTTCCATGAAGACTGTTTGTTGGAATGTTAGGGGCTTAAATTGTCCCACTAAACGCCTGTTTCTGGCTAATTGGGTTAGGGAGCAAAAGCCCGACCTTCTTGCTTTATGTGAAACTAAAATGGAGGTTATCTCGCTCGTGGTCGTTTCTAGCATCTGGCAGGGAGCTGACTATTTCTATAAGTCAGCGGTAAATCATGCAGGCGGTATCCTTATCTTGGGAAAGCAGTCTTTAAATTTATCACAGCTGGATGTGGGTATTTTCTCTTTGTATGTTGCTTTCAATTTGCAGGCAGTTGATAGAAAAGTAGTGGTTTCTGTTGTTTATGGTCCTAATCTCGCCGCCATGAGGCCCGCTTTTTGGGATGATTTGGATAGGGTTGTCATTTTCAGCGCGGATTGTCACCTTCTTATGGGGGATTTCAATTGTTTGTTATCTATCCATGACTCTAATAACCTCATAATTCCCAATCCCTCTATGCGAGGTTTCCAAGACTTTGTTCACCGTCATTTTCTCTACCCTATTCCTTTAACCGGGGAGCGCTTCTCTTGGTCGAATATGCGGTCTCGTTTGTGCTGTAGGGTCCTTGATAGGGTCTTTGTCACACCTAATTTATTGGACCTCATTCCCGACATTAAGTGTGTGTTGTTTGCTCCCTCTATCTCGGATCATGGGCAGATCATCACTCATTGGGGAGATGGCTTTCAACCCACTAGGAGCTTTGCGTTTGAAGAATGGTGGCTTCAGGAGCCAGATTTTCTCACGGTTGTTACTAATTCTTGGAACAAAACTGTTGATATGCATTGGGCCGCGCTACGTGTTCAAAATAAGCTTTCTCGTCTAGCTAAGGATATCAAAGCTTGGCTTCATAGTCGTAAGGTGGAGAAATTTCAGCAAATAGCCACATGGGATCAAGAGATTTCTGAGTTGTATCAGTCTATGTCTTCTCCTGACTCTCTTTCTGATTTGCAACTTCTCAATCTTCAGGCCAGGTCCTTAGAATTAACCATGCTCTTGAAAAACTGGATGATCAAAGAGGAAATTCGTTGGAAGCAAAGGTCTAGGGTGAAATGGCTTGCGGCTGGTGATGGAAACACTAAATTTTTTCACTCATATGCTTCCCATCGTCATAGGAGGAAGGTTGTTCCTTCTATCTCCATTGAGGGTGTTTCTTATCTCAATCAGCACGTTAATCTGGCAGTCTCGCTATACTTTAAGGACTTATATTCTGCTTCGTTAACTGCGGAGGGTGTCTTTGGTAATTTCCTAGTTGTTTCAATTCAGCTTGAGCAAGCCAGATATATGCAAAGAAGGTTCTCTGAAGATGAGATTTTTTCGGCCATTAAGGATCTGTCGGGTTGGAAAGTGCCTGGCATTGACAGGTTTCATGTCGACTTTTTTAGAATCTTTTGGGACTGTGTTAAATCAGACGTGGTGAGTATGTTCGATGAGTTTCATCGTAACTCCAGACTGCCTTATCATTTGCATGTTGCTATTATTTCGCTCATTCCGAAAGATGATGAGGCCAATGATATTTCTCGATTCCGACCTATCTCAGTTATGAGTGCTCTCTATCGGATGTTTGCCAAAGTTTTGGCGAATAGGTTGAAATCGGTGGCTAACCAGATTTTTTCAGACTCTCAGTTCGCCTTTATCCGTAATAACAGGGTCCATAACTCGTTCATCATGGGGTCCGAGGTGGTCCATTCCTTGCAGCATAGCGGTCAACCTTACTTTGTCCTTAAATTAGACTTTCATAAAGCTTTTGACTCTGTGCATTGGCCATTCTTATTTCAAATGTTAGCAAATTTCGGTATTGGTCGTCGTTTTTCTGGTTGGGTGAGAGAGCTGGTCTCAAATGCCCAGGCCATGTTAAATATCAATGGTATTAGAGGAGACCGGTTCAAGCTAGGGCGGGGTTTGCGGCAAGGGTGCCCCCTATCACCTTTGTTGTTCAATGCAGTTGCTGAGGGTCTTGTGGTCTTGCTTAAGCGGGCTGTTGTATCAGGTTTCATTGATCCTTTGCAGGTTTTCGACTTCCCGGGTCATATTCTTACTTATGCTGATGATATGATCATTTTTGGTCGTGCAAATGTTCAACAGATGCTCAGGTTCAAGCTTAGCATTCAGTTCTTTCTCTCCATGTCTGGGCTTTCTCTAAATGAGACCAAATGCTCTATTACCATGTTCAATGTTAATGCCAATATGCTTGCAGCTGGAAAGAGAATTTTTAATTGCACTACTTCTGACTTGCCTATTATGTACCTTGGCTTGCCGTTACAAGTGAAGCCTCTATCTTCAGCGGCTTGGGCTCCGACGCTTCAAAAAGTGAAGCGCAAATTGCTTTCGTGGCAGTCGTCTTATCTCTCTAGCGCTGGACGTCTAACCTTAGTCAAACATGTTCTTTCAACTATTCCAGAATTTTTCATGTCTCTGTTTGTGATGCCTGTGGGAGTAGAGAAGCAGCTGACGCGTTTGCTGGCAGGCTTTCTTTGGTCTGGTTGTAAACTCAAAGGTAAGCGTCACTTGATTGGTTGGCGTTCGGTGGTTCTACCTCGACGTATGGGTGGTTTAGGCATCCCAGTGCCCAGACTGCGAAGCATTGTTCTTCTCGCCAAGCAATGTTGGTTGGCCCACCAACCGGATAACCCTTGTGCTAGTTTTCTTCTTGCTAAATATGGGGATCCAACTCTTATTCCGGTTCGTCTGGGAACCCGAGGTTTGGCGCTCTCGCACTTGCGTAAATCGTGGTTGAGGGCTTTAGCCTGCTTTAGAGACCATTTTGAGGTCTGCGGAAATTTTGGTCAGTGGTTGCAGTGGGCGTTGGCACCAAGCGGAGAGTTTCTCACCAAAAAAGTCTATAGATTGTTGCTACCGTCAGGGGCTGATTGGTTGCCCGAGGATGTGCTTTGGGCGAAGGGTCCTTCCCCCCGTTCGCGAGTCCTGGCTTGGTTAATTTTGCACGATAGGATCCAGACCCACAGTAATTTAAAGAAGTGGGGCATTCAACTCCCGAGTTGGTGCGTGCTTTGTCAAGCTGCAGAAGAATCTACGTTTCACTTGTTCTGGTCTTGCCCAATATTTATGGAAATCTTTAGTAGAACCTGGAGGCATCCGGAAGTATTTGTTAAGGAGGAGTCATTTGCGCTAGATCTGATATTGGGGCCGGTTTGTATTAGGCGCAGCAAGAGGTGGAGGTTCATTTGGCGGACGTGGTTGCTTACCTCTTGGTGGTTTGTTTGGATGGCACGTAACGATGCTCATTTTCGTCATATTCGAGTTATCATTCAAAATCTGGTGCATAAAATTTTGGTAGATGTTTATGCGATCTTGCGTATGCATCTTAGTGATCTTCCACTCCCTCCTGCTGATGCTACCTATCCTTTGTCACAATCTGGGCACGCGGCTATGGCGTGAGCCCATTTTATCTGTCTAATGTTCTTTTCTCTTGTGCTTTCTTTATTTGTTTTGGCTTTTGTTCTTGTTCAGTTCATGGGTTCAACATTTTGTTGATCTTCATGAGTGGTAATGTTGAATTACTTTCGGCTCTCTCTCTCTCTCTCTCTCTCTCTCTCTCTCTCTTTGTGATTCTACATCATTTCTTTTTTTATTTAGAAGTTTGTGTTTCTGAGGTTAATGATCGAGTTAGGTTACGACCTTTTTGGTTTAGCACTTTCGCACTGGAGCAAATGTACTTCATATCATTTCAGTGTTCTTGAGCTTTGGATATTGGTAACAAATTCAAATGAATAATTAGGTTATGAGTTTAGCACGTTTTTGGTTTAGCACTTTCACAATCAAGTGATAATGTTGGTTTATAGTTATGAGTTAGCGGCTTCAATTGTTAGTTGTGAAATTGAGTCTTGGTTCATTATTTATTCAGTGTTATAATTATTGTCATTTTTTGAGTATGTTTCATGGTGTTTATTGTTATATATGTATTTTGAGTTGTTTTTTAAATTTTTTTATTCAAATATTTTTCTTTCTATGTAAGTATGAAAGTTTCTTACCAATAATGAACAAGACTATTGTTATGACAATCGAGGAATGCAGTGGCTTTTGTTTTTTCTGTCGGTGGTCTTTGTTCCTATATAGTAGGGGTGGCAATCGGGTCGGGTTGGCGGGTTGGCGGGTTGGCGTGTCAGCATACCTCAACCCGAACCCGACCCGTTTATTAAACGGGTCGGCTGTGGCAAACACGAACCCGACCCGTTTAATAAATGGGTAACCCGACACGACCTGCCAACCCATTTAATAAATGGGTTGGGTCAGGTAAACGGGTTTTCAGGTTCGCGGGTCGGGTTGGCGGGTTGACGGGTCGGGCAGACGTGTTGGTGGGTTGACCCACCCGCCTAACCCGTTTATTAAACGGGTCAGCCGGGTTGGCGGGTTGGCATACCCCCAACCCGAACCCAACCTGTTTAATAAACGGGTTACACGGGTCGACCCATTTATTAAACGGGTTGGCTTAAGCTCAACCCGAACCCGCCTAAGAGGCGGGTTGGCGGGTCGTGTCAGAAATTGCCACCCCTACTATATAGTAGTTTTCTGCAAATTTTAGCTAGCATTTTTTGGGGGTTTTTTAGCCGCTAAATGAGTAATAGTGATGGCTCCAGACGTTACCATTAACATGTATTTGTGATGGGGAAAGTCATCACTAATACTCATGAAGTTGTCACTTGTGTGGACCTATAGTGACAGACAAACAAGGAATCAGTGACCGACCAAGGTATTACTACAAATAATAGTGACGAAACATAGTGTCGGACACTACGCCATCACTGTTACTTAGAGTGATGACTCCAACTTTTAAGTGAGGGATTGGAGCCATCACTATAGGATCATTTTGGTGTAGTGACATGATAAAACCTTCTAACATAGATGTTAAACATATTTGTATGGCTGATGTACCATTTCTGCATACCACCTTATGGTATCATGGTAGATAACCACCTTTTATATAGAGAGAGAGTATATATGCTACAATTGTTTGTACCTGCAAAAAATTTGAAATATCATAATGCAAGTTGCTTTGATTCAATCCAACTCAGTAGATACATTCAATATGGGATCGTGTTTTTTGGATGATAAATTGTTTTTTTTAACCAATAATATTACATTTGATTTTTAAATCAAGAGGAAAACTCTCTAAGATTAGAATTCAGAGATCCATGGTATAATTTTTCAGTTCTCATATTCTATGGTCCTCTAAATGTGAATACTTACAAAGGAGTCAAGCTAATATCGGATTAGCTATTTAAGCTATTGGGTCTGAATTTGGTAGTAACTGGTATTCGTATATACCTTTTTTCACCTCATCTGAACAACAAACAATAAATTTGTGAAGGGGTCGGGCAGCTTTCTCAATAGGAAGAGTCAAAAGAATTACAAAACCAACTATCAAATTAAAACCATTCCTGCGTGTTATTAAGGACTAATTCTCGGGAGTGAGAGAGAGACTACGGACGAATGCCAATGCGTCACGTTATCCTCATGGGTATTCGTACCGGCGACAATGGCAAAAAAAAATAGGAGAGAGAGAGAGAGAGTAAAAAAGCTTATTTTCAGACATGAATCTGTAAGGATCTGTGTGATAGAGACAAGGAAGGCTAGCGCTTTCCAAGGTTGGCCTCTCAGCCCTGCTGTCCTTGAGAAGAGAATAACAAACCCAACCATTTTGTTTTGTTATAGAAAGAAGAGGAATCATGACACCCTACCCTTACCTCTACCCCTAAACCCAGAGAAGCGTCCATTGTAGTTTTCGGATGAATGCCATGTGAAACTTAACGTTTCCGCTAAGTGCTAAGTTTTCATCAAATTTTTGAATGAAAAAGGTTATTAAAAAAAACGGTGAAACCCCCAAAAGATGCATGCCTTTGGGGGTCTAGCCCTCCATCTCTGGTCTCTCTCTCTTTTCTCTCTCGGCAAGATGGGAAGAAAGAGGTGACAAGGAACTAAACCCTATTTTTTTTCTCGTTCCTCTCCATTTTTTTTATGTTTTCTTCAAAAATTTCTAGGGTTTTGGTTTCAATCTTTCTTGCAAGGTTGAAATCTTGTCTCTGATTCTCGATTCTGTTTCTAAAGAGATCAAAAGAGGTGAAATTGTTGTAGTGAGCAAGTGATCATGTTCGCCATTTTTGCTAGAATCATTGAAGTTTCTCGATGGAATTTAGGGGTGTAAGAGAGGGAGTTGAATGGCTAATAGAACTGATCCGACGGCCAAGAGCATCCACGAAACGAACCCTCAGAATCTCATCGAGAAGGTTTTGAGGTCAAAAATCTATCAGAACACCTACTGGAAGGAGCAATGCTTCGACCTCACCGCAGAAACCCTCATCAACAAGGCCATGGAGTTGGACCATTCTGGTGGAATGTATGGTGGGAACAGGAAGGTGACTCCTTTTGTAACACTTCAATTTTTATAACCTGAAAAATAATGATTTTTTTTTTTTTGAAATACTTTAATAAATGCAGTGAAAAAACTCAATAGGTTTAAAATTTGGCATGCTACTTTTCGTAACCATTCATAACCATGCAATTATAAAAATCTAAAAGGAATAAATTTTAATATGCATAAAATAAATCAAAGTCTACAACCATTTATAATTAATTATATTTGTCCCTTGCAATAAAAATTAATTAAATAATCAGAGACTAAAATCGTCATAGATATAGGAAAGGTAGGCTCGGTTCCCATTGCAACCTCCTGCCTTTGCATATAAGCATTTATTCACTTCTTGAAAAATATTAAATCATATGGGGTCAGACATAACATGTCTCAGTAGAGTGAAATATACTAAACTTGTAAAACTGAATATGAAACAAGAATTTTATCAGACTTTTCATATTTTAAATCTAAAGATCAACTCATACAACTACACAACTAATATGAGTATACAACTCACTAATTTAAACCAGTATGCATCAATTAACTCATCCAAAGCAAATAAAATGCATGAGTCGTTAAAATGCATGAACTTACCCAAATGCAAAAGCCATTGAATGCATGCATAATTTTTTATCTTTAATTAAATGTTCTTTCTTAAATGATGCATACAATGTCTAACTAATGCACATGCATATTAAGTTATCACTTTTTAACCTCATGGGTACAACACAGGCAGAATACTTGATTTAGGGCCATGGCTTAGGTAGTATTTTACGTACAAGAGTGGCTTTAGCTTAGCTAGGCACCTTTCACCAAGGACATGGTGAGGGACAATAATTCGAGAGAAATTTTCAACACATTTAATTTCGATGTATCGTATTTTCACTCATGAGTTTTTTACCCTATGCGCTGCAGTCTATTACAGATGTTTTCTTTCTCTTCATGGGTGGGGAGGAGCAACCTTCGATGCTCAAATAGAGTTCCATGTAGTCAGATATACCACTTGTCACTCTCTCAGTAAGTATCTTTTACTTGTGATGTTGCATTGTTTTACTTGATCACTTAGTGTCTTACATAAAATCATAATCGAATCCATCAAAAGGATTCAACCCCTAATAGGGCAATGGATGCACTTATAAAGCATTGGCATTGAAACATTCTTTCATTCATGCTTTTAAACAAAAATATGTGCATATATATAAATGTGAATCTCATTCATTATTTGGCATTCATCCATGCATACATGTCAACATCATCATCATAATCATATGAACTTTCATACAATTTTAGTGTAGATTCTATTAACATTCGTAAACATATTACGCAATTTAGACTCTTCGATCTTTTGCTTGCGCATAGCCCCACTTTGAGCAAACATACTTATCATTGAACATACATGCATGCCTTATCAAAGACACATTATACCATGCATAAAATCAGGCATTCTCATGCATACACATTCTATTTATTGATTGAAAGAAAAGAATTTATGACAAACATAATGAACTACGCAAGTACCGAGGTTCGGTTCTTAGATCAGTTCCGATTTGCAAAACTTTCAATTTTGGCTGACTGTTACAGAGTCAACAAAAAAAATTTGAGTCGATGAATAGAGCTGAGATTTTCACAGATTATAGAAAATTTTGTCAACTTTCAGTAGCCATAAACCATTCATAAAAATTCATTTGTGTGAGGAAGTTACGAATGTTTTACTATAGACATATATTTTTTTATTCCGATTGTCACAACGTCGTGCTCAATCCATGAACAGAACTCAATTTCATAGTAGGTAGAAAATTTGGTTAGCTTTCCAACACGAATAATCGTTCATCAAAACTCCTTCAGACGAGGGAGTTATGAGAACTTTACTAGTCGGATGTCTGGTCGAAAAACTGTCATACCAGATCTATGCATTCGGGTGGGCCAAACTGGGTCACCTGAATCCATACATCCGTAATTTTTTTACTTAATTTCAATTAAAATTTTAATCAAAATCACACATATCAAGCTATCATAATCTAAAATAAACAAACTTATTTTTTCTCAACCGTTTGGCCAGAAAAATAGACTCATCTTGCTCATGGCTTAATTCCTCAGAATTAATTTCAATTCAATCTTTAAAATACTATATATATATATATGTGTGTGTGTGTGTGTGTGTGTGTGCATGCACAAAGCATGTTTAAAGGATAACTAGTCTTAGTATAGGCATACATAAATTACTAAATTGAAGTGCCAAAAAAGCACCAGTGAATGCACCTTGATTTGGATATTTGAAACATCAATGTAAAGTCTAATTGGGAGCATCGAAGGATGCATTTAAAAATGAAAGATTAAAGTTGTCATGGTTGAAAAAGACATATGAAAACAATAAGGCTAGAAGAATGAAGGAGAAGATATCATGTGTTATAGGGAAAGCTGGTCATAGGGTAGAAAGAGAGTTGGGGGCATTTTTTCCCTACTTTTTGGGTACTTGTTTATTCATCGATAGTAGTGAAAAGTCGATCCATACATAATATATGCAACTGTTGCAAAACCTGGATCGCGTTGATGAATTTACATGGGGGCAGTTTCACATGCACACTTATATGCAACATTTACTCAAGTGAAGCGTGAGAAAAAAACCTAACCGACATATTGGTGTTGTTGGAGGTAAGAATATTGATTTGATATGAAAATATGATTTTATTATTTTTATTTACTAATTTATGTATTAATCCGTGTATTGAACCTTGCAAGTTTATATATGAGAGCACATATCCATTAAAATGCCTCTTGGATGTGACCCAATCCCTTAATTTTCATGTATTTTTATGTGGATTGAGTCACACACTAAAGAAAAAGAGGAGGAAAAAAAGGTGTGTGTTGATCAAAGTACATGTAAGTATACATTGAAAAAGTTGTTATATTTTTATAAATAATGCAATATAGGACTAACAATAAATAAAACTTCATTATATAAGTAACGTGGTGGTCTTATGGAGAAGATGTAGTGGAGGAGGATATGGTTGTCCATGCCATGGACCTTGCGAAGAAGGACATTTGGGTGCACAAAATGAATCAAGTTAAATGCCAAATGGTCAGCCGAGTTTTCTGATAGTTTGGATATGCTCACCAACAACCCCATCTCCCTCCCATCGTTCGCAGAAGCATGTCAACTTGTTTAAAGGATAGGTCAAATGATTACCCCATATTGATTTTTTGAATTGAAAAACTGGCACGACGATGATGACGACATCAGCTTGTATTCTATGGGACTCCATTACCATGACAATGTAGCTACTGACACCCAATAGTTGCCAAGTCATTCCATAATGAAGAGGGGCATTGAGATGATAATACGCATATACCCATGTATTTTTTTATTTATAAATTTACTTTTATTATAAATAGGTTAATGTATATATATTTACACACACACACACACACACACACACACACACACACACATATATATATATATATATATATATATATATATATATATATATATATATATATATATATATACTTTGTTTACAAATGAAAGGAGGAGGAGCAAATAGGGAAGAAGAGACAAGCAACAAAGGACTGCAAGTGGAGATAGTGCAGACTTAAGTATTGCAAGAGCCGAAATTTATAGGCTGCAGAATCTGCTTGAAGCAAAGGATATGTAATACACCATAATTTTTTTTAAAAATTTAAATAAATAAAAAAGAGAAATTTTTGTAATTATTCTGGCATTTAGTATGATTTATAATAAATCACCATTTTTAGATGAATTTTATTGGCAATTATTTATACATTATATTTAATTGTTAATTATTTATCAATTATTTATCGATGATATTTAATTGACATTTATTTAATTTAATTATCAAATTTATTTAAGAATTTAAGAGAAAGGATGGATCTAAATTATTATCCAATTATGGGATTTAGAATTTCAAAGTTTTAAAGTACTATTTGGGTTTAGATCTGGGAGCGGATATAAGAACTTCAACCCAAACAGTTTCGGGTTTGAAATATCTAATTGAAGCATACTGGGATTCATTGGATCTTAAAATTAATCAAGTTTGGATCTTGGAGAAAATATGATTTCGAGGTAGGATAAATTTAAACTAACTCTGATATTTGTATAATTCTAATGCATGATTTAAATTAAGTAAAATAGATGCTAGCATGCATTATTTTATGAATAAAATATGTATACATGTTCGAAAGCATGGTTTTACGAATATAGATATATATTCGCATGTGTTAAGGTTTAGGTGTCTCGTATTGTGAAATATGTATGTTTGGAATGAAATACACATGTTCAAAATTATATATGCATGTTATGAAATATAATTGATTCGACATATCGAATATACATATTTTGGATTTTTGTATGTGTGCTTCGAGGTTCAATTTATGAATGTATGAATATTATGAAATGTGATGTTATGATATAATTGATTATATAAGCATATTTATTTTTTAATGAATAGAATGAATTTATGTATGACAGATTCATTCTTAAATGAATGATTGTATGAATAGGTTCAATTTTGAATAAATGAAATGACTGATTGTATGAGCATGTTTATTTTTTAATGAATAAAATGAATATATGTAAGAGCAGATTCATTTTTGAATAAATTATTATATGAGCAGATTTATTTTTAAATGAATGAAATGAATTATTGTATGAGCAGGTTCATTTTTTGAATGAATGAAATGACTATACGTTTGTGCAGGTTCAATTGGATGACATTCGCACATTAGAATGTGCGAACCTCATGGCATTCATAATTGAGAACAACATTATCAATTGGATGACATTCGCATATCAGAACATGCGAACCTCATGACATTCGCAACTAAGAACAACATTATCAATTGGATGACATTCGCATATCAGAACGTGCGAACCTCATGACATTCGCAACTAGGAACAACATCATTAATTGGATGGCATTTGCACATCAGAATATGAGAACCTGAGGACATTCACACATAAGAGTGTGCATAAGTCATTTTATAACAGACAAGAGGTCCATAAATATGTGACCACATTCACAAATATGGTTTTAGGTTCATGCATTTTGATGTGTAAATGTAATCCAATTGATAAGGTTAACTCTTCAGTTGTGAATGTCGTCACATATTTGCAAATGCAGGGATTTTTGTGCGTTATTTTCATGTGGATCTTGCAAGTCTCAAAGATGGACATCTGCAAATATGTGACCACATTTGCAAATATGGTTTTAGAATCACATGTTCTGTCGTTCAATTATGGTGAAGTTTACAACTCTAATGTGTATTTGCATTCATACATTGCATGCTCATATATATATTCATTCATTTATTCATTAAAAAATAAACTTGCTCATACATACATTCATCACATTGATTCAAAATAGACCTTCTCATACATATATTCATTCATTCATTTATTAAAAATGAACCTGATGATACATATATGTGTTTTATTCATTAAAAAATGAACTTGCTCGTATATATATTTATTTCATTCATTAAAAAATGAGCATGCTCATTTATTCATTCATTAAAAAATAAACTTGATCATACATATATTCATTTCATTCATTCAAAATGAACTTGCCTAACTTTGTGATTAAAGTAAAATTGACATAAAGTTAACGGTAAACAATACAAGTAATTTAACATATTGAAAACATCATATTATAATGTCGTGAACAGTGACTCAGAAAATCTCACATTTGCTTTATGTCAACTTCCTCATCAAGGTCCTTCGGTGCCTCCTCCTTTGGATCCTTTTGTTTGGTCTCTAGACCTTTTGAGGTAGTAGGATTTGCTTCTCTTGTGGGGGATGTTTTGTGTTGTAGTCCCTTTTACTTTATTGCCTCATTTGCTACTTTCTTTTGGGTTGTCTAATTTTCATTCTTCTTTAATTTCTTGTAGTAATTGACCACTCTTCTTTCACTTTACTGCATCTATCTAAAAAATGGTTATTACCAAACAACTAATTAATTTACATCGCAAGAACAATTCAAAATAAGTCATATAAACATGTACCTTCGTGAAATGGAGGTTCATGTTTCAATTCAAGTATAGCATTACATCAGGACAAATATACCACAATCTTTGTTGTAACAATCATATAAAACATCAACATGTACAAATATGTATTGAGTTTAGACACATATGCAAGGTAATTACTTATTCTCTTGTTGATGAATACTAATTGTAGGACAGACCATCCAATTTGAGTAAGTGTCGTAGCCAAAACACTTTACAAAAAATTAACCTACAACCCAATATTAATCCTACCTAATATAAGAGAAAAATAAAAATAATATTGAATAAATAATGAGTTTGTACAAGATTTTCTATGTTTGTATTTGTATCATATATGGACCCTGTGGAATTGTAGAGCCCATACTCCTTTCCTTTTATGACCATTTCCTACAGAACTCAATATCCATTGCCCTAGTTGAGAGAAATTAAGATCTGCAACATATATCGAGTTCAAGACATAAGTAATTTATCTATATTTAAACGTAAATATAAGTATGCAATGTTGTTCAAAAGATACCTTGTCACATTCCTGAAAATGATACGATACATTTTGGTTCTCTAAGAAAGTACGAGTCTCAAATTTAATATATTCGCATTTGACAATTTGTTGTAAACAATGTTAAGCAGTTAGTTTCTCTTAGTTGATAGAAAAACAAAACTATTGCTTTATAGACTCGTCGAGAAATAAGAAGTAAGGTAAATGATCTTGTTTGTTCTTTTCCTACTGCCATATCCTGATTATGATTCTCAATAAGTCTTTCTATGAATCTATATAAATGTAACACAGTCGTCATATGTGATATATTCATGTTAGATTCAAATGAGTCTACATACAAACGTAATAAATAAACAAACAAACATATAAACCTAATACTTACACCACTGGACAACAAAGTATCTGTGTAGAAATCATGATTGGCAGCTCTACAGCCAGACTCTTTTCATGTGGATGATTGTCATCAACCTTTTTTTTCTTCTTACTGTCACATTTTCCTTTAGGTGTCATATCTTGAAAAGCCAAAGAAACACATAGAAGACCTATAACATTAAAGCAATTCATTAAAAAACTCTCGATAAATATATAGAAACAATACATACATATATATATAAGACATAAGACATTAAGCAGTTCATTAAAAAACTCTTGATAAATAGATAGAAATAAATAATTCTTAACAAATACACACACATAAAAGACATAAAATATTAGAGTAGTTCGTTAAAAAAAATTGATAAATATATAGAAGCAAATAATTCTTAACAAATACACAGAAGACATAAGACAATGAAGTAATTTATAAAAAAACTCTTGATAAATACATAGAAGCAAACAATTCTTAACAAATATATACACATAGAAAAACACACACAAATACACTTATTTCATAATATGATGTACTCAAACATACTTTTATACGTACTTTAGTATGTTGTGACCAACCTCACTACATATATTACACTTGTTTGATACATCATCCATTATTATTAGTGTTCGTCTCTTCACCTTAGGTTGCCCTAGTTTACGCATCACCTTCGATAGATAAACTAAAATAAAAGTTAATGGAGCATTGTGTGAGACATTATCCATATAAGAAGGAATGAAAATATATGATATACAGCTTGATACAATTCAATTTTGAAGTACTCATCACAGTAATCCTCTAATAGCTTGCCCTCATACAAAATGCATGTAACTGCATGTTCACATGAAATCTCACTCACTTGTCATTCTTCACAAGAGCATTGCATCTTTTCAAGATCAACACTATAATTGTGAGATCGATCATGGGCATCATATAGTTGTTGTATCTTTCTCTTTTGTACCTCTATTTTCTTTTATAGTAGGCAAAACAACGTTTGACATTTTTAGTCTGATATTTTTTCTTTTCTCAAACAATGTCATCATCATGAGATGAAGCCTCTCTAGAAGAGGCACTAGGGGCTTCTCATGTATGGGGAGAATCCAAAAATTAAAGCACTCTGTTATATTTGATGTCAAACACTCATATTTTTTTTGAAAAGTGAGATAGAGCCCAAAACTCTAATTTCATATTAGTTGCAATATAATCATATGCAGTTGTATCTTGCTCATAAATTTTTTCAAGAAAATATATGCATTGTGGTTTCATGGTTGCTCGAGTTGCCCTTCACCAAAGTACATTGAGTGATGAACCAATTTAAAAAAAAAAAATTTATCAAGTGTTTTATGCAATATCGAATATGACATTTAGAAAAGGTGTGCAATACAACATGCAACAACCCTTGGTGCCTATATGAGATAATAATCATTTTTATTCTCTCTAAACTCATCAAATTGTATAAATTCGTGCTTCAAACTCTCCAAAAATCACGCCCATAAATCCTTCCCTTATACATTTAATTAACAACAAAACCCCTATTTTCTATTGAATGTTTATGCAGAGTCAACCCCAATCCCATCATACTAATTGAATTCTTGTGCACAATCAACCTTAACCTCGTTATCCCAAGAAAAAATCACCAAATATTAAATAAAGGACAAAAAATAAACATAAATCATCTACAACATCAACAAATATATATATATATATATATATATATATATATATATATATATATATATATATATATATATATATATATATATAAAATCACATACAACACCAACAAATATATACATATATATGAAATATCCTACAAGTAGTAAACCCTAAATAAAAATTTTGGTGTTAAATATTCAATAAAATATAGGCAAATATACATAAATTTATAATTAATTTAAAATATAGTGCATAGGATAAACAAGCATGCCTAAAATTCAAAAAATATTTAGAAAGAGAGAATGCAAAAAATATGTGCTTACCGAAAAGGAGAATCACAAAATAACATAAACAAGTAAAATATAAAGCAATTTTTAGAGATGTATATTTATCTATTCATTTAACATAAAAGAAGAATGTCAAAATAACTTATCCATGCCAATGTTCAGTTAAAATAACAGATTCATGCTAAAAAAATTTAAAAATAACTATTTCGGCCATTAAAGATGTGCTTACCAGAATATTTTATCGTTGATGTCTCGGACGCTCAAAAAGTCATTGATGAAGTGTTGTTAAAAATAGTCACCAAAAATAGTCGATGAAAAAAAAATTGGGAGAACAAAGTGGGGAAAAGCGGGTTGGGGACCACAAATAAAGCCCTAGAATGAGAAAAAAAAATCCCTAAAATGCAAATCATCACTTTTTAAATATCATAGTATCATATTTAATGCTAGTGCCGACATTCACAAAATAATAGGTAGATTTGCATTTAAGTCTTCAAAAATTTTGTGAATATCATGTCCAATGTGCAAATATTCAGAAAGTCTGCAAATGAAGCACAAGATCCGCATATACACGTATTTTGCAAATATAAGAAGATATTTGTGGACCTCATCCAATAGTATTTACTTAAAGGAGGTTTGAAGGTTATATTTGTGAAGTTCATCTATAATTGTGAAGGTTGTGTTGTATTTTTAGACTGGGACATTTACAATAGGTATTTGCGAATGTCATCAGACATTTGCGGACCTCCTGAAGGAGTATTTAGTTAACGCAGATTCACAGGTTTACTTTGTGAAGGTCATACTATATTTGCAATGATTATACTATATTTGTGGATGTCTCATCATAGTGTGAAAGTTGGGAACATTTGCAACAGGTATTTGCGAATGTAACATGTATCTGCGGAGCTCCTCAAGGGGTATTTACTTAAGTGAGGTTTGTAGGTTATATTTGCAGAGTTTGTGTTGTATTTGCAAATGTTATATTGTATTTGTGGACGTTCGCATAATTTCTTTTTTTTAAAAATCAAAGGCCTACCATGTAGCAAATCTTTGCTATTTATATGCAGAAAATTCCAATTTAAGGGTCAAACCTTAATATTTATATTTATGTTACACATCCATGAGGTCAGGTCAAAACTGACCACACTTTATAAGTTTCAGCTAGCAAATGATTTTCTTTTCTTTTCTTTTTTTATTTAGCTACATGGAGAAACCCAAAGCCTGGTAGCACGTAGATCATAGATCGACCCTCCCTGTCCCCTAGGAAAAAAATATGTTGCCCAATGCGTGGCTTGTGCAAGGAAGTGGCACCCATAGGAATTGTTCGTTAACCACCTGTATGATAGTCCAAGTCCCATCCCCACTATGCCCCACCCCCGATGGAGAAATGCTTGCCCTGCTTGATTGGTGGCACGTCGACAGTTCAAAATGAACATGAGCTGACTTGCACCGTGTCCAGCCCAGTGGAAAAGGTGGCCGGCCAGTGGTCAAGCCCAGGTGGGCTAGGCCTAAGCCAATATTTGAGCCCTGGCCTGGCTGGCCTGTAACCCACTCCCACCGTTCATGCATCCATTTTCTGGGAATGACAACTGTGATTCTTTGCAATGAAGAAAAATAGTCTTGTCAAACTAGGAGATCAAATGCCCCAAAGGGCGTAGTGGGATGGGACCTAGGCTGCTAGGCAGTTGGTCTACGTTCAAATCCCATGAGAGTCACTCCTTGCGGAAGCTAAAGTATTGTGACTCCTTGGGGGCAAGGGTTAAGTACATCAGGCAGAGCCAGCGAGGCTAGGCTAGGTCTCTGATCTTGGGGGGCAGTTTCTCCATGTAGATGTCAAAAAAACTAAGAGCTCAAATGGATTGGGCATGTTGTGGTTGATCCAAATTTGAGTTTGAATTCTAATCAGCAGGTTCATGTCCAAATTTAAGTCCACTATACCAAATAAAAGAAAATTGAACCGGATCTGAATTTTATATGGCAATACTAAATCCACTAAAAAGTTGTTAAAACTTGTATTTTACATGTAACCAGCATAAGCGGATCTGATTCCAACAAAAATGTTGATCTGAATCCAAAAAGAGTCCAATCTTGTAAGTGCCAATGCGACTCCAGATGTACTTGGATTGTATTTGGATCCATTTGCGCCCCTATGTCAAACAGTTATTTCTTGGAGCCGGAAATGGGTCGGTTTGGGGATTGGGATCAGTCCACATCCAGACATGTTTGAGGCTTACATTTTTAATGCTTATTTTTCTCGCCGAAACCATATGTATTATAAATAAATAAAAAAAACATGCGTCGAATAGAGGGATACGAATTCAAGTTCGATCGGGCTAGTGTTTGCAAGAACCATATCAGGGTCTGGCCAAGTTCTATATCACGCACCTGTATCCGATTCAGGCATGCATTCATGAGGATTAATTAGCTGGGATATCAATGTATTGGATTTGGTTTGGATATCCAACTGACCTATTACCATTGAGTTGGATTTGGTGAATGACCCCAGATCCAATTAACCCAACTAAATGGATTTAGTCTTACACTTTTGCACCAAAATCTGGATTTAGCACACGTTTGAGCTCAATGCATGTAAAGTGTCTTCGATTAGCTTATCAGATCCAGACGTCATAATAGCATTTCCCATCCTTATCCGAATTCAACTCTGTATCCAATTAGACTAGATCTTATCATGATGGGTCCAGTAATGACTACATCTGAACCAAACCCGACCCACTTCTTATTAGGCAATGGACGCGCGTAATTGCGTAATGTAGAGATCTTTTCTGGAGTTCTCCAGGGCTATTTGTGTCATTTTCTACGCCTGAAAATTCTGTGTTGGCTTTTTATCACCTTGTTTTTTGTTTTCCGGGAAATCTGAAGTTCATGATTTTCCGTGTTTGCTTAATCTGGAAACAGGGACTCCCTCCCTGTTATGGCAAACCGAACATAATCTCACTAAAACCCTTTGAAAAGTTCAAAAATTACTAAATGCTATCACACCAGCCTGAGGAGAACGACGAGACCGTCCTCGTGACGACGGGTCCCATCAGTCACAGGGGCATTATGGTCATCTTCTGTAAGTAGTTTTCCGTCATTTTGGAAACTCGTTGCTGTTTGGGGACTCCAGAGGTGTTTGCGTCTGCATGAATCTTCGTTTTCAGTTCCCGTCTTACAGGGGTATTCTAGTAAAATTACAAGGTCCTGATGCCCACTAGTCCACTATTCGTTCCCCGAATCGGGTCATAACCGAGATTCGGCCGAGTCATGATCAGACTCGGTTTGGCTAAAACCGAGTCATCATCACTGACCCTAGTCTTGCTAACCAGCTGCAATGGATCTAATGATGATGGAAAAGGAAGCCCATATTTCAGCCTTGTTTGCAAGCTACAATGAAATCAATGATAGACAAAAGAAGCAAATATCTAAGAAAGAAATGCAATTAAATTGGTATTTAATTCTTTTATAGACCAACCAAAAAAATAAATGTTTTCTGACTACCGAAAAGCATAAAGTATATATATATATATATATATATATATATATATATATATATATATATATATATATATATATATAGATAGATAGATAGATAGATACTTGTTCGGGGGGTTTAGTTAATTTTGACTACACTTAATTTTACTGCTGCTTAACGAGACCAATAGAGTGAGAAAGCAAAGCAACCGAATGGTAAAGATCATGGCCTTCGGCCTATTCGAGATTTGAGATTTGAGGCCACCACCTAGAGCCTCAAATGAAAAAAATATATAAAGCTTATATTTCACATGTTAAGGGCCTCCCATAAAACATGGCACATGCTGAGCGCCTCCAATAAAAAACATATACAGAGAGAAATATGGGCCTCCAATAAAATAAGCCTAGGCCTCAAATTCTCTTGAGCAGGCCCTGGTAAAGCTAAAGATAAAACTTAAAGCATTCATTCTCCCTAGACAAATAATAGATTGCATCTTGTAAAGATAAAACTTAAAGCATTCCTTCTCCTTCCACAAATAATGGATTGCATCTTATTCAAATAAAAGCATGTTTTAGAGTTGTCCCATTGCACCAATGCACTAATATTTCTTGAGGGGGTTGCACCAATCCACTAATATTTCACGAGTGGGCAAATAAAGCTCATACCTATTAATTTTTTTCAAGACAGTATTGTACAATAAAAGTAGTCTCTCTCTCTCTCTCTCTCTCTCTCTCTCTCTCTCTCTCTCTCTCTGACCGAGAGCGAGAATACCTCTATACTGAGTGGAGAATTAGGGAGGAGATCAAATGAAAACAGAGACTGAAGATTCGATGGTTAGCATTAGGTGATGCCAATACCTCTTTCTTTCATCAAACAGCATCTAAGCGTTATCGTGAGAGCAAAATCCAATTTATATCAATCAAAAGGAAAACTTTCATCGGAGATCAACTGTTGCCGACCATCAGCAATTATTATGCTCAAATTTTTTCACTTCCTGTCAATGAGGGTGGAGACATGGGTACTCTCCACTTTCGCTTTCTGTCGTCTCACCGAGCTCAACAATTGCAGGTACCATTTTCTTTAGAGGAGATCAATTAAGCTGTTAGAAAACTATTTGATTTCAAATCTCTGGGATTGGACGGTTTTCTGGTTGACTTTTACAAATTATACTGGGAGACAATCAGTCGGGACCTTCACGCTCTTTTTGCAGAGTTTCACTAAAACACAAGATTGCTCTTTGATTACCATCGGTTCATGTGCTGGTTCCAAAGAAGGGTGCATTGATGAACATAGCACATTTCAGACCGATCTCAATAATGGGTGCTTTAAGAAGGATCATTACTAAGGTATTGGCAACGAGACTAAAAGGCATTATCTCATCTCTTATTTTTCGTACCCAGCTTGCCCTCATCCCAGCTAGAAGCATCATGCATGGCTACATCATTGCATCTGAGGTGGCGCATTATATGCAGTGTAGTCGAAGGCCTTTTTATATGTTAAAGTTTGATATTTGCAGGGCCTTCGATTCAGTGTCATGGACCTATTTCTTTTGGACTCTAGAAGCTATGCGATTTGGGCAAAGATGGCAACGATGAATCAAAGAGATTATCTCTAAGGATGAAGCAGTGGTAATGGTAAATGGCAAAAGGGGAGAGTCATTTTCGGTGGAGTGCGGACTACGACAAGGGTGCCCCTTATCACCATTGTTTTTTAATATTGTAGTCGAGGGGCTTGTCGTTTTGATGCAGGACTTTTGAACCCCCTTCCCTTCGATGGTTTTTCCGAGCATGTGGTTCAGTTTGCAGATGATATTATCATTTTTGGATATGCTTCTTTACCACAGATGATCATGATGCTTCTCATTCTAAAGATTTTTCTCTGGGTTGCACATCAATGAAAGGAAAAGTTTCATCTATCTATTCAATGTTGATAGAGACTCTCGAGCAGGAGCATCTACGATTTTTTGTTGTTCGATGGAGGAGTTTTCGACCACCTACCTGAGGTTGCCGTTACAAGTAACTCAGTCGTGTGCCCCGGCGTGGACAAAAGTTATTGAAACAATTCATCATCGATTAAGCTCTTGGAGGGCCAGATATATGTTCATAGTAGGTTGGGTTACAATGATAAAGTATGTACTTTCCTCGTCTTCTTATTTCTTAACGATGTTGCAGATGCCTTCTTCGGTTGTCAAAGAGATCAATAAGATTTTAAAAAGCTTCTTATGGAACGGATGTCTTGGCGGCAAGAAGAAGCGCCTAATTGCATGGTCATTGATAACACAACCTGCGCAACGAGAAAGCTTGGGCATTTCGAACCTTAAGCTCGGAAATATGGCCAATATTCTCAAATGGTGGGCTGATTTGGAGTCATCCTCGGATCCCTAGGCTATTTTTCTTAGATGCAAATATCACCTTCATCAAGGTGATTTAATCGATTGTCTGAATATGATGCGCATGCTGAGTTTTCATTTATGGAAAGCATGGAAGTGGGTCCTCACGCAGTGCAGACATTTCGGGGGGGGCTTCACCAGATTTCTTTGAATGGGCAAGGAACACATCCGACGCAGTTACCATCGCTATGGTTTATGGATCGCTGCATCCTCCTGGAGACGATTGGTTTCTAAGGGATCAACTGTGGGGAAATGGCCCCACTCCACGATCTAGGATCTTGGCATGGCTTATATTTCATGATCGTGTACAAACCCAACTCAACCTGAAATGGTGGAGCTTTCAATTGAACAGTAAATGCATGTTGTGTGGGTCGCAAGAAGAATTCAAGGAGCACCTCTTTTAGTATTGCCCCATCACGCAAGAAATTTTTCAGGCTACGTGGATGGTACCTGAGGCGCAAGTCAAAAATGACTCTATTTTCAAAGATCTCATTTGGGGTCCCCTACAAATAAGGCGTAGCAAAAAATGGAGATTCATCTGGAGAACATGGTTATTTACCTTGTGGTGGGTGATTTGAACTACCCGTAACGCCGTGATTTATAGGGGTGGGTGTGTAGTCTTGACGACGTTGGTGCACCATATCAACTTTGATGTCTTTGTTGCCATTTGCATTTGGTGAAGGAATGGGGGTTGCATGGTTTGCTGGTTGCCATTGTTTAAGCTTAACTCATTCTGTTTTTATTTTTCTATGCTTTGTTTCTCCATCTGACCCTAGGTCCAAGGTGTTTTCTGTTATTGGAACTCTCCCTCTCTCTCTATCTATATATATATATATACTTTTTCAGTCTGCAAAATTTCACAATTTCCAAACACAAAAGAGAGACAGATTGTTGGCTGACACTGACAGAGCAACCATCATTACTGTTTCGTTCTACTCACTGTCCTGCAATTAATTTTGGTTTGATTTCTGGTCTCTGGAAAGAGAAGTAGAAGAGGGTTATATGGGTTTCTGTTCCAAGGGATTCTAATCCTACGCATGATTTGCTGAGCTTGGCTCCCCTCCATCCCTTCCCTTTTTTAGTTGTGAGCGTAGGCTTTAGGGATGCTGTTACCTTTTTCCATGCCTGTTTTAGGCAGTCATGATTCAGTCTCTCATGGATGGTTTCATCCAAAGATTTGAAAAGATACATCAAGATATAGTAGTCCCTGCAGGCCCCCTCCCTACTCTTGGAACCCTACTTTCTTCCTTGTCATTCTTGCCTTTACAAAGAACCTTTTCCAATCACAGAAACACCCAAGACAGGCATCTGATCATGGCCACAAGATGTGAAGATTTACCATCACGCCTTGTGGTAGTGACAGAAGGGGCCTTTTGGTCGGAAATAAATGAAAGATGTAGTGTGAGACTGTGTTTCTTTCCTGATGTGCTGTGGTTGCAGTTATGGAAGTGGCAGGTCTACACACAGACAATCACAAAAGGATTGCAAACGTGTCAGATCTGGGCTAAACAGGTACACGTTCCTACTTGCCATGGATGGAACTAGTTTTTTATCTGGATCCAACTCAGAACACATGGTAGAGTTCTGGATCTAGATGTGATCCAACACTCTTTAACACCGGAATCAACAATGGAACAGGACAACCATATGGAGTTTTCTGTAAAATATATGAAACGGTTTGCAAACCTGAGACCCACTCGGTTATGATAGTGCGACCTAACCATCCAGCTATCCTAGTTATTATCCAAGTTCTTGTGGTAATATATCCACAGAAAATGAGTACTAATTATTTTGATTTTCATATGAAAAGGTAAAACTTGGTGGGTTAGATCCACTCCCTAACATATTCAATCATATCCCTTTGCCTGATTCCGACCCAGATCTAATACCTGAGCACATTTGTTGTGAATACAATCACTACATGAATCTGATAAAATGGGTTGGATCTGGATAAAACCTAGGGTGTAAATGAAAGTATCCCCAACTGTCATGTGCAACATCCGTGCCATCAAGTTATAACCTGAGAAAAGGGATCATCACCGTATGCTTCTCATGATGTAAACGGTTTGGATTTGGGTTGGATGTAATTAACACATGATCCAACTAATCAAATATTGGCTAATCGGAGAAGGATTTAGATTCGGATTCAAATGGAGAAAAGGCAATACTGAATCTGATTAAATGCATGCAATCGGATTCAGACACCCATCGGAATCAAATGCACATTGATTCAGTTAAAAAATCCTCAACGGAAACTGGATTATTATTATTCGGATTTGGTTTTCTTTATGGAATCCTACTCATCGAACAATATTCGACCCATTGACATCACAACTTCTATAAAACTAAAGTCACGCAGACCCAAGAACACAATCAGCTTTTGAAGGGCCCACATTGCCTGGCCAACTGAAGCAACCAAAAATTTGCTCATTGGTTTCCATCTCCAAACACTTTCTTTTCTTTTGTTGAAAGGAATCCATCTCCAAACACTTGGAAAAGGAAAACTTTTGTGAGACAAGAAAGCCAAAAGACAGACATTTCCAATACAAGTCAACTTTGAACCAGTGCAGTTAGCAAGGCCCCAGTTCAAAATACAAACTGAGCGTAGACCTTGGTTTGGGAACCCCAAAGGGAAAAGCGCCTATTGATGCTAACAATTGACTATGGAGCCCTGAGGCTGAGGGCCTTTTTCGGCGGTAAAGAAAAGAACCTGGTCCCCGTTAGGTGCGTCTCCTTTTAGGTTGCCTTCACTATTGGTTTTGTTTTTTTACTAATTTTTAACTAGCAAGCTAGGGCTTGTGCAGACCCTTAAATCTGGGGCCCTATGTTGTTGAAACCGTCTATCATGAATTTGTACCTTGGCCAAGTTGGGTACAGTCCCCTTATAGATCAACTCCAGAGATCCATGAAATTCACTTTAAAATCAATTCTACTTGTGTATTCTATGGTCTGAAAATATAACAGCAGGAGAAAACTTCAATAACAGGAATTCGAAAAGCATGTATCGCAGATTTTACATACAAACGACAAAGAAGCTTGTTTATGTCCTGTCCATTTATTTCACACTGAATAATTGGAATAACTGCACACAAATAGCACTGTATAGAATTTGAAGTCATTATGCATCTCAAAAAACTATAAATTAATATAATTAAGCAATATAAAACACCTTCCATAATACAAATGATATAATAGACAAAAAAGGGATAAGTTAGCAAAAAACTCATCTTAAACACTTGTTTAACTGATTTTAAGGAGGCATACAATAACATATTTGCTGCACTTGGTTAACTCCTTGAGAGAATGCAGAACAAATTTGTCTGAATCTTTCACTACCTGTTTGAATGGACAAGAAAAAAGATTCAGTAAGGTACTGAACGTGACCTCCAGGACAGGAACTAGTAACACTGAAGGAAATTTGTTTGATGCAATTTCATATGGTGGAGGTGAGCATGTAGAAGTTGGATTAGTAAGAGTTGGAAAATGAAAATAGACAGCCAATTCAATCCTAGTCTACTTTCTGCTTGTTTTAGAGTTAGTAGGAAACCTGAACATTTATGCAAGTCAGAAGCAGCCGTACTGAAAATCCACAAGCTGCACCAAGTTGATTGTTCCAAACATAGTTAGAAGCAAAATAATATTAGCTGTTTTCTGTGCAAGGGTTGTCCCTGCATATCCTAGTACCACTAAGAATGTAGCCACCAAATGCACTCATCTGCATAGCAGGGTGTGTCCTTGATGGCAGAACCTGCAAGAAAAAGGATAGGGAGATTACTGAAGGAATCCAAAAAGAATGCGAAGAACCAACTTACACAAACTAATAGCAAAAATTAAAAACATTCTGGGAATTTTCAAGAAAGCACACCTGGTATTCACGTAGCCAAGGTTCAGAAATTTGCAAACCAACAGCCATCTTTTCAGAAAGCATATTGCGCATGCATGCTGCAAGAGGCTGCAACACAAAAAAAAAAAAGTCTAGTTGACCAATAAATAAAACCAAAGTAACAGATTAATTACACACTACAACAAATGTTATAACAAAAAAAGAATGTTCATTTAGAAGACTATTATAACAAAAATTAATATTCATTTAGAAGACTAAGTACCCAACCGGAAAGAGAACATGTACTGTCGAAACCAACACACCACATTTTTAGGACTAGAAAACCAGAAAAAAGAGAATGCAAACAAACAAGAAGATTCACTGAATGTGAAAGAATCATTTTCTAATTAAATAATTAAATGCAAAAGTTGGAATGAGAACTGCTGTGAACATACAGGTTATGAACCAGAGTTACCGGAAGCACCTAGGTAAGTGGGGAAGCGCGGAACGTCGCGCTTCCGAAACGCGAGGGGAAGCACCCTTTTTAAATGAGAAGCGCGCTTCCCACCATGCTTCCCCCATTTTTCAATTTTTTTTGTATTTTATTTTTATTTTTTTCGCTTCCCCCTCGCTTCCTAGGTCGCTTCCGAGATGATTCCCGATTCACTCCTAAGTGGTCCCACGCTTCCTGAAATTTTGAAAGTATCTCGCTTCCCGCTCCCGCTTCCCGTATCGCTTCCCACTCCCGTTTCCTCAACTGGCAACCATGTTATGAACGCAGCATAAACATAGTGATAGTGTCAGATGAAAACGACAAAGAGAAACACAAAAAGTAGGTAACGAAAAACTAGTGTACAGGTTCTGAAACAGCAATACACCTATAGGATTGGACCCGGGTTGCATCTAGGTTCCTCAACTTGCATTCAACCTGCAGAAACCTTATCAGAGATGGGTAGGGGCAACAGTATGGTCATCTAGAACCCAATCTGTTGTTTAACCTGTATCTAACCTAATGAGGTCCATTTTCAATAGGTTGTTTAATCTCTTAAAACAGGCTAAACTTGGGGTTGCATCCAGATATAGGTCATGAACTTTGACCAAGCCTTACTCAGCTATATCCAACCAAACATCCTTATCCGTTACATCTAGTCCATTTGAGTGCAGTTTATCATGCTGGAATACAATGACTTGATCTACACCTAACTGAATCTTAAAAAAGCAATGCAATCAAGTTACTTATATGATCTTTGAGCAAATACAGTAAAGATGATCTCACTGGGTTCTCCATGCAGGAAGCAGCATATTGATCTTCCATTGTATTAAGAGACTAATTAGGGGAGTTTAGAATGATATTACAACAGTGCTGTTAATGAGTGACATTCTACAAAGTTACCTTTTCACATGATAAATCTAACATATGCTTCTCTCCATGAGCAAATTGTGCAACAACCCTATACCGGGCCTTCTTTTCCAAGGTCTTGCATAGTGAGGAACCATTAGGGGGATCCAGAGCAATAGGTCACATTACTATGAAAATGACCATTATAGATTAGGCTATCTGTATTTTGGGGCAAGATGCTGGTTGTTCTAATTGACAGAAAGGACAGGGTGGAGGAGTCTTGGAATGGTAAGCATGCTACAGGATAGCCCCCACACTTCAAACTCAAGATCCTCGCTACAATACTACGACTATTGATCCACAAGCACTGGGCTTCTGTCTTGGTAGCTAGTGTAACAAAAGCAGTTCATCCATGTCAATATGCAGTTGGCTGTTTTTTTGGGTTAGTGAGCCTGAATTCCAAGGGCCACCTTGTCATCAAATGTTTGGGTCAGTGACTCAGTATGCCTAGTAAGTTACTTGTGGAAAGGTAGATCAATCCATTCAATACAAGTAGGGCCATTGTTATGTCTTATATATGCAAGAATATTCAAAAAGTTTCATAGTTTCTTCAAGGAGTCTTACACAAGCTGAGCTACTGGCAACCCACTCGTACTTGAATCGAGCTCAAGAAACAAGCATGACAAATTGAGCTGAACCCTGCTTCACAGATCATATATCCAAACAGGCTGTGCTCAAGCAAACTAGTGCTCAGCTCGAGCTCATCCAGTTAAGGAGGCTTGTTTTTTTATTGCAGAAATTAACAATTCAAGTGTTGCCTTTTGCTTCTCAGAAAATTTAGAGAAAACAATTTTTTTATTAATTATTCATGCTCGCTCCAGCCCAGTTGCACCTCCAGCAAAGGTGGAGCATTCCAAGAGCTTTTGCCTATCCTGATATAGAACAATAAAGGCTCATCACAGCAGTTCAGCTTCTTTTCAGGTCTAGTATCTTTGCAAGGATGGCTGAATAGGAGCCAGAAATAGAATGCAAGTAGCGAATTGGCTCTGCAGCAAGGTAAAAATACAGTATTACAAGGCATAATGTGTTTAAAAAACTTGCTGGTTGACACGTCAGAGTTGACTCATATTGTCACTTTACTAGGCCATAACCCCATGAATTGACTAAAAAGCTGACCACTCGGCTTTAGTCAAGCCATAACTTGGCCAAGTCATGGATTAACTTGGTACATACATACATATATATATATAGGATTTTGAAAACCTCCGCAATGGAAAACCCTTCCAAACCTACCAAATGGACGTTTTATTAGATTTTTGTTGTTTTTTTTCAAAATTCCAACCATATAGATGTGATCTATATGCTTGTTTTTAGAGGAATCAGTTCTTGGACCATTTGATTCCGATGCATGGATAGGTTTTTATAAGTTCCAAAAATCAGCGGCATACAATTTTCATAAATTTTAGAGGCTCTCAATACCATTTTTTTATCCAAAATTCATGATCGAAGTGTCTATTTCTAGTAAATCAATCATGCTGAACACATCTGTATGGTCAGAATTTTGAAAAAAACACCAAAAAAATTCATTTGGTAGGTTTGGGACCGTTTTCATTGGGGAGGTTTTCACACACACACACACACACACACACACACACACACATATATATATATATATATATATATATATATATATATATATATATAAAATCTGCTTACCCTCATTTGAGGGTACCATGAGTGAATGTGCATCCCGCTCAATTCTTTTTCCGCTGAAAAAAAAAGGCTTTAGCGGCGGTTGCAACCGCAGCTAAAGAGTCTTTTAGTCTTTAGCGGCAATCAACAACCGCAGCTAAAAATCATTTTCGCGACTTTTGAGCATGTGACTGTCAGATTGCACACAATCTGACGGTCATGTGTGGTCCATTTTTGGTAGGCTCTTTTTGTGGTAGGCAGCTACCACCTACTATATATATAATGTTAATATATTTATTTATTTATATAGTTACCAGGTTGACCCACGTCACCAACCCAAGCCCCAAAGCAAGCCTTAGGTCACTGTATGTTTGAACCATGGGCTTCTCATTGCCAGGTAAGTAAGGTAGCTATCTAATGTGATAGTAGGAGAAGTGTCTTAAAATGACCATTGGTTTGGGGTCCTGCTGGAAGCTTAGTGCCCACACAGACCTTTATATCACCAAATATCCACGAAACTATCTTGCCACAGACAAATGCAATTATCCTATTACGTTGTCTTGCAGGTGCATGCCTAGAATGCTCTTCGTCCATAGAAATGGTGAAACATTCAATTAGAAGAATCCGATATTTTCCACTGCCAAGAAAGAGGAAACCTATGAAAAGGAAAGCAAGATGACAAAAAAGAATGATGCATGTACAAACCCCTGCATGTATGCATGCTTTATGCTGATAAAGAAAATGACTAGATTCTTAACCTCTCAAATGACATAAACAAATAAAATATAGTCCCTTGGTCCCTTTACTTTTCTCCTTTTGCTCTTCAGGTATCCCCAAAATAGGATCTTAATATCTTATCCATAGCCATGCATGCCCATAGTAGTGTCATACATTTTTTATGCAACGGTTGCATTGTGAAGGCATGAAGCAGTCATGGATAATTATGGGTTTGAAATCCTTATAAGCAAATTTAATTTCTTTTACTCCAAAACGATTCAATTCAACAAAAAAGAGTAACAACCCCCAGCAGTGGATATTGTATGATTCAATTCAATATTACATTCATTTCGATTTGAATGTGCTGGAGCTCCTTGGATTAGATTTTTCTCCCTTATTTTTTCTTTGCTGGATGAACTGCATTTCTGATTTTGACCCAAGCATTTATAAATTATATTCCTATCCAAAAACTGAATGCTATTAGATCAATGACAAAGATATTGTTCACAAAGATATGCACTTTTCTAAATAAAACAAAAGATTTGAATCATGCAACAGGAGAAAATTTTCCCATTTCTTAGCTGAAAAGATAGGTGCTTTAAACAGGGATGAAGTGGAACAGAAATTGACCGAACTGCAGGGTCATGGAAACACTTCTTTATTCCACAAGGATTGCTTAGAATTTGAAAACAAAAACCTTTGAATCCATTACAACACTTCTGCAAGAAGTTCCTGAGAAATTCAATTTTAAGGGATTTTCACTTCTTATGCACCTTTGAAATTAACACCAACTGCCGTAGCAAATTGCTTAACAATAAAAAGGAGAGGACTTGGCCAAACAAATACTACATAAATATTTTTGAGAGAAACAACCTTTTTTAAAATTCTACTGAGAAAAATTCTTGAACATGTGTGAGCTTCGAGTGTGCATGTGAGCCAGTATATGTAATTTTTCCAAGCGGATGAAAATGTGCTCCCCGACCACTTGTGTTATGTGGAGATTAATGTATGCAGTTGTGTCGTGCTATGTGACACATTATAGTCTCTTTTTCTCTTTCCATTATAAAATGCAATGCAAAACATAGACATAAATACAGAAAACACATAGCAATAGATGGATTTATCTATCATGAAAATGAAATGCACCTGAAGGTACTGATGATAGATGGCAAAGGGTGCTGAGTAAGATAAAAGTGGAAGCAGTTCTTGAACTATATTCCATGGATCTAGCTCAGGCACAGCGACTATCAAACTGTAAAATAAGTTGTGATTTAGAAAACTTGAAATAATAAGCACTTAATTTCAACAAATTGACTGCCTTTACCTTGTGAAACCATTCTGTTTCCACAAGTTTATATAATCTGGTGATGCACGCGTTCCATATTTAGCTCCATTTGGAATTTTTGGTTTCATAGAATCATTACTTTCACATGTTTCATCTGACAAAACTGTAGGACATGGATATAAATTTAAATTAACTGACTTCTCTTCAGCAGATTCAGCAATGATTCCAATGTCACTGGCTGATTGCAAAAATGAGGTAGGGGAGCTGTCTTCATCAACCATAGGATCATGAGGCGTAGATGATGAACCATTAGATGCTACTGTAACACTGTTGTCAATATCTGACATATTCTTTAATGGTGTGAGATCCGATGCTGATCTGCAATTCTGGGAGTTGTCTTGAGCTAGACAAAGATCAGACACAGCAATACAGAAAATCCTGCATTGCCATTTTTTCCCTTTACTCAGACATTGGAAAGAGAAACTTAAATATTCAAAAGTTGATACAAAGGTGATCAGATATTATATATTAGACATAAAAGAAGAACCACTGTTTATAACTGACTGTTTACTTGATTCTCTGGTGGCCTGAAAATTTAATGATGTTCTAGACATCTCAGGAGTCTGTGTTTATCTGTTATGATTTTTTTTTCATGCTACTCTTTGTTCCTGGCAAAATCGCAAAATTTCACTAAATATCATGATATAGAACACCTAAATATCAAGATTCTGCGACTTGTCTGGGCTGTTTTATGCTTAATTGGTTCTTTTCTTCACTTTCAGATTGTTGTCCTCCTAACAACCTCCTCCGTGCTATTTTGAGCTTTTGTCATTGCACCTTTACCCTTGTTCTTCAGTTTTTTTATGGTTTATGTAAAAAATCTGATTGCAGACTGATTGACATCATTAAATTTCTATTGATGTTAGAGTGGCTATTTGAAAATTTAAGGCAGGTCCTGCTATGTTCAATTTAAGTTGGATTCCTGGTGGCTCATCTAATCATTATTCGTTTAACTTTCCTAGCATTAACCCCTGCTCTCTCTTTCAATCTGGTCTCTGTGTATTTGACTGTTTCTTCTTTTATTTGTTACCCCTTTTTGGATTTTTAGTACTGCTTCACTGGGCCTGCTGTCCCTATAACAATCTATTCTTCAAAACCACAACTCTGTCTCTTCCAAAACTTAGATTTCTTATTGTCACTACTTAGCAGTTGCAATCTTTGCAGTTGATGCTGTGTGTGTTAAAATGTACATATATATACTTCTTGTAATACCCTATAAGGGTAAAATTGTCATTTCCAATTTTACGCATATTCCCCTTGGAATATGTATGTAATTTTTCTTATATTTTTTTTTCTTTTTTTCCTTTTTACTTTTTTGCTTTTTGAGCCATTGGGGGGGCCACCATATAGATGTTGAGCCCCTCCAACGGTCAACGGTCACAATTGTGACCGTTGGAGGGGCTCCAACGTCTATATGGAGCCCCTCAAGGTCTCCTTTTAGTGTGTTATAAATAGGGGTGAACCCCCTTGTATTTCTTAAGCTTTGAGTCAAAGCTCTCTCACTTCTTTAATAAAGATTCATATTTTTTATGCTTTTGTGCATTTGGGTTCTCTTGAATGTGTTGTGCCTTTGTGCACATTTGTTCCAAGTGTTCTTATTGTGCTTTTGTGCACATGTTTCTCATTAAGAACAAAGTGTTCTTATGTATGTTGTCTCTTTGAAGACATTTTCACATGGTATTAGAGCAAGGTCTCTAAGAAGAAAAGCTTGTGTATCATGTCATCACGGTGGTCGCCTTGAAAGTCGTGCCCACACTGCATTCTTGTGTTTTCGTGTGAAGAGCTCTTGCAATTCGCATCTAGTGAAGACACGCTACAACAAGCATAAAGAAGACCCGTTGTGATAAGTGCTCCATTTATTTAAAGCTTCTCTTGTCTCTCACAAAAAGTGTCCCAGATGGCCGAAAAAAAACTCTCATTTTTCTCTTGGCTTCAAGCTTAATAGCTCAAATTATCATGTTTGGGCCGAAAATATGGAAGCTCACATCAAGGGTAAGGGATTTTGGGGTTACATCCAAAGTACAATTTCGGAACCCGAGCCAAAAATTACTATAGTTAAAAAGGAGAGATAAAGGTTCTTGATGGAGAGGAGAGAGCAAAAGCATTTGAGGAATACAATAAAAAGTATGAAGAATCGAAGATGAAAAACTACAAGATTCTCTCATAGATTTTTTCCTCGGTTGAGACTAGAATTAATGCAAATATCTTGAAATTCAAGAAGGCGTCTCAAGTATGAGAATATCTTGAGAGGATGTATACCTCAAAGGATTTGTCCCACAAATAATATCTTCAAAAAAGGGCTTTGACCCTTCAACAAGGCAAATTAACTATTAGAGAGTATTTCGCCGAACTATCCTCTATTTGGGATGAGTTTGCTATGCTTACACCAAAATGGAGTGGAGAAATCATTGAGCTTCGAAACAAGCAATTGGAAGAAGATTGGTTTTTTAATTTCTTGAACGGGCTTAAACCCGAATTCGAACAAATAAGATCTTTTCTTCTATCATCTTTCACTTCTCCATCACTTGAAGATGTTCTTACCAAACTAAGTGGAGAAGAAACTCGCATGGGATTGAGAAAGATCAATCCAAGTGTTCTTGTGATGCCTTCAAACAAAGAAGAAAATGAAGGAACATATGTCGTTTCTAGATCGGGGAATAACTTGAAAACATACAAAACCCCTCATTTCAAAAATCAATGAGCGAGAGAAAATGGTGGCCAAAATGGAAGAGATTATAGCAAAATTATGTCATTTTTGCAAAGAACCGGGACACATTAAACTGGTGTGTCTAAAATAGAAAAAGATGGTGGTTATGTCAACCACATATGGAAGAGGAGCCATCTACTTTCACCAATTGAGCTCTATCTCTAAGTCAAATCATGGAAGCTCTTTAACCATTTCTCAACGGATCAACTTATGGGGCCATCATGTCAACTTTCTCCCCTCCCGGTAAGACTTTTTGGATTTTGGATTCGGGTGCCTCCTTTCATATGACTCCAAATTCTTTCTCTCTTTCCGAATATTCATAAAATGTATCTTCATCTTTTGTTTCAACTGCGGATGACACTTCTCTTGAAATCAAAGGGATTGAAAATTTTGAAACTCAAGGATTTTTTATTCCCAAAATTAGATTTATATCAAAACTAAATTTAAATTTGCTTTTGATCTCTCAACTCTTGGACCATGGGTGTGATATAAAAATTTCATCTAACAAATGTTTGATACAGGATCGCCGGTCCGGGGAGTTGATTGGGGAAGGCTCTAGGAAGGGAGATCTATATTACGTAGATTTTCTTCAAATACCAAAGAACTCTTTTTGTAATGTTGCCCAACATAAACATATAAATGTTTGGCACAAAAAACTTGGGCATCCCACTGTCATCAAGCTTTCTTATTTACATTTTGTTAAAAATCTTTGTAAAGGTGATTTCACTTGTAATGATTGTATTCTTGGAAAAATGAGAAGTTTGTCTTTTGAACAAAGATCTATTTTTACAACCAAATCATTTGAATTTAATCATTCGGATGTATGGGGACCGGCACCTGTTATATCAAAAGGAGGGTCTGCATATTATGTTATTTTTGTTGATGATTACTCTATATATTGTTGGATATAATTTCTTAAAAATAAACATGAGGTTTTTGCATCATTTAAATCATATCACATGATAGATTAAAAATCAATTTAATGAAAACTTAAAGATTCTTAGAACCGACTCCAGAGGTAAGTATCTTTCAAATGAGTTCAAAAATTACAGAATTGTTCATCAAAAGTCTCGTCGAAAAACACTTCAACAAAATGGTTTAGCCAAAAGAAAATATAGGCATATTATTGAAACCACTAGAACTTTACTTATTTCTCAAAACATTCCAAAAAGATTTTAGGCCGAGATGGCCCTTGCATCCGTTTATCTTATAAATCGTCTTCCATCCAAAAATTTAAATAAAATTTCTCCTTTTGAAATATTATATCAAAAAGAACCTGACTACACTAGATTATGAATTTTTTGATGCAAATGTTTTGTCTTAAAGATAAAAATGACAAACTCTCACCAAAAGCCATTCCTTATGCATTTATTGGATATTTTGAAACTCAAAAAGGGTTTCTATGTTATGATATTAAGAATGACAAATTATGTGTCTAGAAATGTAACCTTCTTGGAAAACATTAGTAGTTTTGAAAAGAGTGAACATCATCAAGAGAATGTTGACTATTCTTTCTTGTTTGAATTATTGTCTAGAAATGATGATGTTTCTAGTGATGATGAATTCACATATAATGATATTAGTGATAATGAAGTAGAAGAAAATAACAACTCTTCTCATCAATCTACCGATCATCATATTGAAAAAAGAACATCTAGTGATCCTATCACTTGTACAGATAGAGATAAAAGCATTTTTAGAAGTGCAATTAAAAAATATAGTGAACCTAGTGAATCTACATCTTCACAAGAAATAAATCCTCGAAAAAACGATAAGACTAGGAAAGTTTCTTCTAAGTTTATATCTTATGATTCATTTTCACCTAGATATAGAGTTTGTCTTAGCGTCATTCACTCATATGTGGAACCTAAAAACTTTGAAGAAGCCAAGAAGAGTGTTGAATGGAGAGAAGCTATGGATAACGAACTTAAAGCTCTTAGGAAAGCTAATATATGGGAATTTCAAAATCCTCCTAGAGAAAAGAAAACTATAGGGTGTGTAGATGGGTTTTCAAAGTCGAGACCAAGAGTGATGGATCTCTTGAAAGATACAAAGCACACTTAGTGGACAAAGGGTATAGTCAAGAATATAGAATAGGCTATGATGAGACATTAGCTCCCATTGCGTGTATGATTACAGTTAGACTGTCACATGGGTGCGGGTGCGGGTGTACAGCACTTTCAAAAAACTTGGGTGTGGGGGTACGAGGGTGCGGCAAAAATATAAAAAATTATATATATATATATATATATATATATATATATATATATATATATATATCACATGGGTGCGGAGCAATTTTAAAAATTTTGGACATGGGGACACGGCTATATATATATATATATATATATATATATATATATATATATATATATATATATATATATATATATATATAACAATAATAAGATTGTAAATTTTAAAGCAAAAATAAAAAAGTAATTCTATTGAAGTAACAATACAAACTTACCAAAATAAATGGACAAAAATAGACTCGGTCAAAGTTGACCGAGTCCAAAATGTGGACAGACTCAGCCCCGGTGCGTTGACCGAGTCCGACACTTAGTTGACCGTATCCACCCCGTGTCCGAAACCGCACCCGTGTCGGGTATGGGCGACGCGGGTGCGTCGACCTTTTAGCCGAGTCCATGTGACTTAGCATATATATATATATATATATATATATATATATGGAAACTGGTTTTGTTGATTCAGCAATCTGGTTTATTAATGATCCATGATCCAGTTTCTGGAGACTAGTTTATGGTTCACTGGAATATCCAGTGAATCTTCTGATCCTGATATGGACCCATAATGGGTTAAGCTTTTGCAATTTGTGTTCATCACTGTATAAAACCCAAGGCCATTAGAAGACCCCTGTGTAAGCCCAATCTTTCCTACAGAGAAACTTGCTATCATCATGTCTTAAACTCTTAATTATTTATTCACATTCACGTGAAAGAAATTTCAAATCAAGTTGCAAGTATAATCCAGGAAACAGCTTTTTTTACAACAACAAGATTATTGTAGAATTGTTAACCTTAATAAGAAAAATAGCAATAAGCTATGAACCAAGCTTACCCTTTTCGAGTAAAACTAGGTTTAAATGACCCTGCCTTCTCGTAAAACTGTCCATTCGGCACATATCAATTACAAAGATGATGGGCTGGAGATGCGGTATTAGAAGTGGCTGTGCTGGTGATTTTGTTACCGCACCTCATTACTTATGGAGGGCAAATTTCTAAGTTATCCCTTGTATACTTAATATAAAACATCAATAGAGAGGCCATGACCCATATTGGAAACCGTGCAGCCAAATTGAAGCCCTTGTTCTTCTTCTCCTCCTCCATCCTTTTGTGTATGCATGTGTTTGGGATTCACAGATTCGAAGATACCAAAGTCTAAAACATGGGGTAGGTGTGAGAATTGAGAAGTTGGACAGCCATATAGAATCATTGAAAAGAACAGGACAAAATTTGGTCATCTTGCCAAACTATTGAAATATCTCCCTCTTTGTTATCAGGACTATCTCAGTAGAGAAGGCATAGCAATTGTAATATTTTAAAGCATTTTTACATAATTAACAGATTCAAAGCAGTGTCCATCTGTCGGTGTTCAATCCAGTACTATTTTCAGGGATAAGTCTGCATATTTCTCTGATGGTTGTTATTTACCTACATCATGATTTGTAACACTTGAATTGCATTCCATGTTATAATAAGTATGATATCGGCATCCAAAACAATCATGAAAATAAGTGCTGCTATCATCTTTTGACAACAACCTGTTAAAAAAAGAAAAAAAAATCCTCCAATATGAAACTATAGAGATAAATTAGAACATAGGAAATACAGAAAATATACTATGCCCCATCTCTATGAAAGATTATGGAGAAAAAGGTTTGGCCTCAGATACCTGCTACGGATTTCATAATCAAAGTTAAATGTTCCTATTATGTCTGTTGGATAAGGCTTATTCCCATGGTAAGTGTTGCATACAGAACCCGTACCTGTGAAGATCAACATAAGTATCACAGTGTTGCATTAACTGATGATTCTAAAAACACATTATTCATGGCTGGAAGGCATACATAGCATGCATAACGCAAAATACTATAAAAATCACAGAGCTGATTGTTAAAATATAGTGTATATATTTTTATACCTAATTGATATATGTATATTTATACAATATACATATATCAGGGGTATTTTGGTCATTTAATGGCATGTAATATAATACAGTCCAATAGGGATTGTAGAGTCTTTTTTTAGTTTTTTATTTTCTGTTTTTTTATGTCAGTCAAAATGACTGTTAGAGAGGACTGTTGGACTGCCTCCCTTTTCATTGTATGTGAGGCTCTATAGAGCCCCACCACACTGTAACATATGCTTTTCTAAAGCATATTGACTGTTATACTAAATCAGTTTTTTCCATTGTGCACTTGTGGAATTTGTACGATTGTGCTCACGTGGAATTCATGTTTTTGTATATCTGTTGTTGTATATCTCTTTTGTGAGATTGTTATCGGTCAATTAGAGACCATATTGTATTTGTGCACTTGTGTAGCCCTTCGTTGGCATTGTGTCTTATTTTATTTTATGGTATCAGATCTTAAGGTGCTTGAAGTGTTGAAAGTTATCTTGAGATTGCTCTCTTTGTGGTGGTGCTCTTCAATCTTGAGTCTTCAAACGCAAGACTTCTTCATTATGGGAGAAAGAGATTTCACCTCCGTCATCTCATACAAGCTCAACAAAAGCAACTATTTAACGTGGGCTACCGCAATGAAAAATCACATAAAAAGTAAAAAACTTTGGGGGATTGTTAGTGGAACCACTAATGAACCTCAACTTAAATTAACAAGAAGAGAAAGAGATCAAGTTAAAGCTCTATCCAAAGAAGAAAAAGAGAAAGCTTTGCAAGAATACCAAAACAATTTGGAGGATTGAAAAGTTAGCAATGCTCAAATACTCTCATGGTTCATGAATACCATGGAGTTCAAGATCGCCACCAACATCATCAAATTTAAAAAGGCATGTGATGCATGGATCTTCCTAAAGAGCACATTCATTCAAAAAGTCATGGGTAAGCTATATTATCTTCAAGACAAGGTACGTAATACCAAACAAAGAGATAAAAGTGTAAGAGACTTTTATGGGATCTTATCTCCTATTTGGGATGAACTAGCTACGTTAGAACTAAAATGGAAAGGTTCGGCTATTGAGAGGAGAAAATTACAAGTTGAAAGAAAAAATCTTTTTTCTTTTCTATATGGTCTCCAATCAGAATTTGAGCAATTTAGGTCCTCCTTGCTTCATAGGACTTCGGCTTCTTCTATAAGTAAGGTTCTTACTCAAATTTATCAAGAAGAAACAAGACTTGGAATGCACAAGTCTAATGATGAGGTTCTTGCTGTATCAAGACCCAGAAATTTTATAAAAACTTATAAACCACTTCACTTTAAAAGAAAATTCAATGGAGAAGGACATAATGAGGGAGGATACAAAAGAAGATTAAGGGTAAAACTATTGTCATCATTGTAAAGAACCAGGGCATATAACACCGGATTGTCCCAAGCTAAAAAAGGTGGCCGCCGTAAGTAAAGAACCTCAAGAATCAAAGAAAGGGGGCAACTTCAATAATTTAACAATTACCCAAATATCATTCTTTCTACATCTGGTGTCATCATCTCCTTTTCTTAGATTTGGAATTCGGGAGCCTCTTCTCACATGACTCATAATGAGTCTCTATTATTTGATTGCACTAATTCATATTTTTCACGTGTGTCAACCACCGATGGTACTTCTTTGAAAGTTAAAAGTATAGGAAACCTCAACAATATTTCAAAAAACTTCTTTGTTCCAAATGTGAGGGTTATTCCAAAATTAGATTTAAACATTTTTTCGGTATCTCAAATTTTCGATTATGATTGTAAAGTATTCTTCTCATTTAAGGCTCGTTGGGTGTAGGATCTCTAATCAAGAAAGCTGATTGGGCAAGGTCATAGAAGAGGAGATCTTTCCTATATAGATTTCTTATGTTTACCTAAAAACTTTTTTTGTAATCATATCAAAAAAATTAATTTAGATCTTTGACATAAAAGATTAAGACACCCAAAGTATATCCAAATTATCTCATTTTTCATTTTTGATAAAATTTTGTATAGATAAAGAATTTGTATGTGAAGATTGTATACTTGAAAAAATGCAAAGATGCCTTTTGGATCTAGAACTTCCTTGACTAATTAAATCTTTGAATTAATGCATTTGGATGTACGAGGTCCTGCTCCCGTTATGTCAAAAGGTGGTTATTCATATTATGTTACATTCATAGATGATTTTAATAGACATACTTAGATATACTCCCTTAAACTCAAATTCGAAAGTTTTCTTGTGCTTTAAAATTTTTCATAATGTTCTTAAAAATCAATTTAAAACAAATATTAAAATTTTCCGCTCTGACTCATGGGGAGAGTTTCTTTCAAATGAATTTCAATCCTATCTAAAAACCCATGGTATTTTATACCAAAGATCCTGTCTTAGGACCCCCAACAAAATGGTATTTCTGAAAGAAAGCACCGTCATATTATTGAAACTACTAGGACCCTACTCATTTCAAAAGAAATTCTCAAAAAATGTTGGGTCGAAGCCGCTCTCACAACGGTATATTTAATAAATAGAATGTCTTCTTAATCTTTGGAAAACAAATCTCCAATTAAAAAACTTTTTAAAATCTCCCGATTTGAAAAGACTAAGGGTCTTCAAATGTAAATGCTTTGTACTTCTTGAAAAATATAACAAACTCTCTCCTAAAGTTATAAAATGTGTTTTTCTTGGATATGCCTAAAATCAAGAAGGTTATCGATGTTATAATCCAAAAAATGATAAATTTTATCTCTAGAAATGTAACATTTCTTGAAAATGAAAATGGATTTGATATTGAAAAACCTAAGGAAGAATCTGAGTATGCCTTCTTGTTTGATTTGTTATTTAAATCAAATAATAAAATTATATGATATTGATAATTTTGAGTCAAATAATGGACCAAGTGAAGAAAGAGAACCAACTTATAACCATTTACTCTAGACGAGATAATGGGAAGCATCCATATGCTTTTGAGAAGTATAGTCAACCAACAAATGTTGAAGAGTCTAGTGTTGGAAGATCTAAACGGATACATATTTCTTCAAATAGGTTTGTCTCCTATGAATCCTTCTCTCCAAACTATAGGGAATACTTTCTAACAATTCGTTCATATCATAAACCATTTAACTATAAAGAAACTAAAAACATAAAAGAATGGGTAGAAGCTATGAAAATAGAATTAGATGCATTACACAAGGCTCATACTTAGAAAGTCCAACAACTTCCTAAGAAAAAGAAGACAATAGGATGTAGATGGGTATTTAAAGTCAAAACAAAGAGTGGTAGGTCCCTAAAATGATATAAAGCAAGATTAGGTGCAAAAGGATATTCTTAGGAATATGGAATAGATTGTGAGAAAGCATTTGCCCTAGTACTCGCATGACCACAGTTAGGGCTTTAGTTGCAGTAGCATCCATTAAAAAATTGTCTATATATCAGTTTGATGTTAAGAATGTTTTCTTAAATAGAAATTCAAATGAAGAAGTTTACATGGATCCTCCTCCTGGTCTGACTATTGAGAATGAAATGATTCTTCGCCTTTAAAAAGCTTTATTTGGGCTTAAACAAGCTCCTAAAGCATGGTATAATCGGTTTAGTGGAACTGTATTGAATTTTGAATTTAAATCATGTTATACTGACACTGCTCTTTTTGTAAGATCTATAGGTACCTCGCTTATCATTCTGCTCTTATATGTTGATGATATGATCATCACTAGGAATTATCAGAAGGAAATTGAATAAATTAAGATTATGCTTAAGAAATCTTTTGATATGACTAATCATGGTTTTTTGAGATATTTTTTAGGAATTGAAGTAGCATAGTTGCCAAGAGGGTACATTTTGTCTCAAATAAAGTTTGCAGTTGATATTGTTGCGCGTTCGAAAATCACAGACACAAAATATGTTGATACTCCTGAAGTGATAAATGCTAAAATGAGAGTTGAAGACAAATTTTAATTAAGTGATCCAACTCCTTATAGGCAACTTATCGGATCAATAATGTACTTATCTATTATTAGGCCAGACATTGTGCATGCAATAGCTACTGCAAGTCAGTTTCAACATGTGTCTACATCAGTTCACATGAGTCTTAAGAATAGCTTGATACATCAAGAAAATTATATCTAAAGGGTCATTCTTATCATCTTTATCATCTTTAAATCTTATTGCTTATATTGTTTATAACTGAGGAGGAGATCCCAATAATCGTCACTCAACTACAGGTTTTTGTGTGTTTGTAGGTGATTCTCTCATTTCTTGGAGATGCAAAAAAAAAAAACCAAAAAGTGTCTTTATCTTTCACAGAAGCTAAATATAAGGTGATGGCTACAACAACAACCGAGGTCGTGTAAATGAGATCACTACTTTCAGATATGGGTGTTGATGTTTCAGAACCTTCAAAATTATGATGTGATAACAAAAGTGTCATATATATAGTCAACAATCACACATTTCATGAACGAACGAAACATATTGAGATGGATTGCCACTATGTTCGAAAAAAATACTTAAAAGGGGACGATTACATTACCATATGTTCAATCCGAGTTTCAGATTGCAGACTTCTTCACCAAGGCTCTTCCTTTACCAAGATTTTTGTATCCTCTTAGCAAACTTTCGGTGATCTCACCGTAAGTTTGAGGGGGAGTGTTAAAATATAGTGTATATATTTTTATACCTAACTGATATATGTATATTTATACAATATATGTATATCAGGGGTATTTTGGTTATTTAATAGCATGTAATATAATACAGTCTAATAGTGACTAAAAAACAACAACTACGCCTTCATCCCAAAACAATTGGGGTCAGCGATATGAACCAAAAAAGAAATTCATTTTGGGTCTTCCACATGAATCCTTTTCCTCCAATCATTTCTATCCAATGCCATGTCCTCGGTGAGGTTCAAAGCATTCATATCCTTTCCTATCATCTCCAGCCAAGTCTTCCTAGGCCTACCCCGACCTCTTTTAACTAATATATTTTCCCATTTCTCCAACCTTCTAACTGGAGCATCATTAGGCCTTCGCCGAATATGTCCAAACCACCGTAAACGATTCTCTCGCATCTTATTTTCAATGGGTGCAACACCTACCTTCTTACGTATCTCTTCGTTCTGAATCTTATCTTTTATTGTATTTCCACACATCCATCTAAGCATCCGCATCTCAGCTACACTCATTTTTTGAATATGATGTCTCTTGGCAGCCCAACATTCCGTACCATATAGTAAAGCGGGTCTAATAGTCGTCCTATAAAACTTTCCCTTCAACCGCAATGGCATTCTACGATCGCACAGCACTCCAGTAGCACTTTTCCATTTCATCCACCCAACCTTTATCCTATGATTTACATCTCCATCAATTTCTCCATACTTTTGAATGATGGATCCCAAATATTTGAAATAATCATTCACCGGTATATCTTGCTCACCAAGCTTCACTACACTCCCGTCACTACTTCGTTGCTTACTAAACCGACATTCCATATATTCAGTCTTACTCTTACTCAACTTAAAACCTCTAGCTTCCAATGTCTGTCTCCATAATTCTAACTTAGCATTAACCCCAGCTTTAGACTCATCAATCAAAACAATATCATCAGCAAACAACATACACCACGGTACATTTTCTTGAATTGATCTCGTAAGCTCATCCATCACTATCGCAAATAGGAAAGGGCTTAAAGCAGATCCTTGATGTAACCCAACCGTTATCGGAAAATTGGTTGTCACCCCTCCACAAGTGCGGACATTGGTTACTACTCCTTCATACATATCTTTAATTATACTAATGGTCATCATTGTCCACCAGAGAACGTCCCTAGGTACTCTATCGTATGCCTTCTCTAAATCAATAAAAACCATATGCAAATCTTTGTTCCTCTCTCTATATCTTTCAATAAGTTGTCTAAGAAGATGTATAGCTTCCATAGTTGATCTTCCAGGCATAAAACCAAATTGATTCTCCGATATCATGACAACCTTCCTCAACCTAGACTCAATCACCCTCTCCCAAAGTTTCATAGTATGACTCATGAGTTTTATACCACGATATTTTGTGCAATCTTGTATATCACCCTTATTCTTATATAAAGGCACCAAAGTACTCTTCCTTCACTCATTAGGCATCTTATTTGTTCGCCAAATCAAGTTAAAAAGATTTGTCAACCATTCTAAACCTTTCTCTCCCAAGCATTTCCAAGCCTCGATAGGTATACCATCTGGGCCAACTGCCCTTCTTGATTTCATTTTCTTCAAAGCCTCTGCAATTTCTTTCTTTTGAATCTTGCGCATAAAGTCACGATTTATCTCATGAAAAGGAATGGAAAAGTCTCCAAGATCTTGAGCATGACTATCATTAAATAGCTTATCAAAATAATCTTTCCATCTCTCCTTAATCTCCTCATCTTTGACTAAAACCCTTTGCGTTTCATCTTTGATACATCTAACCATACCCAAATCCTTCGATTTCCTATCTCTCATCTTTGCAAGCCTATAAATATCCTTCTCGCCTTCTTTGGTATCCAACTTGTCATAAACCTCCTTATATACCTTAGCCCTCGCGTTTCGAACAACTTTTTTAGCTTCCTTCTTTGCTATCATATACTTCTCCAAATTCTCATTATCACGACTCTTACTTAGATTTCTATAACACTCTCTTTTAACCTTAATAGCTAATTTGACATCCTCGTTCCACCATGATGTATCCTTACCTAGTGGTGCACCGCCTTTAGACTCACCCAATACCTCCTTAGCTACTTTTCTCATACCACCCGCTATCTTATTCCACAGTCTAATAGTGACTATAGAACCTTTTTTTAGTTTTTTTATTTTCTGTTTTTTTATGTCAGTCAAAATGACTGTTGGAGAGGCAGTCCAACCACTGTTAGACTGCCTCCTTTTCATTGTATGAGCCTCACCACACTACCTAACATATGCTTTTCTAAAGCATATTGACTGCTATACTAAATCAGTTTTTTACATTGTGCTCTTGTAGAATTTGTGCCATTGTGCTCTTGTGGAATTCGTATTTTTGTATATCTCTTTTGTGAGATTGTTATCGGTTCATTAGAGCCCATATTGTATTTGTGCACTTGTGTAGCCCTTCGTTGGCATTGTGATTTTGCACATCTTGTTTCATTTCACTGATAAGAGACCAATTAAAATAACTTGATACATCTCATCACTCATGGTTGAGTCAGGCCGAAGAAGTAATATCTCGCTAAGCACAAATGATGCGATCGTCTCGTCTATAGTAGTTCAACTACCATATGAAAAAGTCTACATGTTCAACCAGCAGCCAGATCTTTGACCTCATATGCTCCCTAAGTGTGAGTAAGACCTAGAGTATACTTTGCAATAGAAAAAACTTCACAATAGCATATGCATTTAAAAGAAGAGTTCCATTTTCATCCGCTATACTACATCTAAAAGTAATGTCGATAGAGAATGAGCTATTTCAGCAGAACTGGATCCCCCCATGCCTCAACAGATACATTTTATCCCAACTGCCCTTGCCAATCATTCCCACACCCCCTTCTCTCCTCCTCCAACCAAACTCACACTCTAATATTAGATGAATATTACATGTAAAGCATGCACAATTGACACCATTAAATTATATAACATCTATATTTGATAATTCCTTTCACCAAAAAAATTTACATTTACTTTTTTGGCAACATGCAGATCTTTGTAGTACAGAGTAACTCCCTAACTAGAGAGAAAAACTCGAGAAGAATCATCAGAAGCTATGTCACATGGGTGCGGGTGCGGGGGTGCGGCACTTTCAAAAAATGTGGGTGCGGGGGTGCGGCAAAAATATAAAAAATTATATATATATATATATATATATATAAAGTCCAAAAGTTGGACATAAATGACCCTGGGTGCCAGGTTGACCGCACCGGGCGCCGCACCCCCGCACCCGATGCAGGTGCGGCACCTAGCTGGCCGAGTCCCTGTGACATAGATTAGAAGTTATACCAGCAAGACGTTCTGCCACTGCACCAGTAAGGATACCCCCAACCATATCCACCAAAAGAACATCGGAATATGCACTAGCATTAGCCATAGATAAAAGAAGAGACAGGGTATCCATTCGCAAAAACCTGCATGCAGAGGTGAATTAAATATAATTAAATCAGACATAAAATGGAACGAGAATCATGATAGGCACATGTAATTATAGGTAGTCATTAACAACAATGGATTTTGATAACAGTCACCAACTCCAAGGGTTGTAATAACTTGATGGCAAGAGTGGTCAAATCAAAAGAACTGAAAGATACAACTGAAAATCAACAAGGACAAAAACAATGGATAAATAAGAAGAACAACAAAAGTGATATCAAACAGCCTATATTCAATAACAATACAAAATACTCAACAAACTGCAATGCAAACAATTTGACCAATAATTTAAGAAAATAGCAAACAAAACAGCACTTATATGTTCCAAAGCCTTTCCAACTATTAACTATATAAGGGTAATGAAAACTTTCCCAACAAGGAAAAGAATGAACAAATAGCATATCTAATAATATTTATTTATCATAATTACATGTGCCTATCATGAATCATAACCAATACTATCTTTCTTCGTCGTTTTCTTTTCCAGTTTCCAACTGTTTTACGCTTTCATTACAGCAAAGGACCTACTTCTATGTAAGGTATGCCCATGAATACAGTCATACAGATAGCATATCTAAATGAATTGTCCATACACATCCAACAGACCATCTAAAATATCAGTGACAGAAAATAAATAGAACGAGAATCATGATAGGCACATGTAATTATAGGTAGTCATTAACAACAATGGATTTTGATAACAGTCACCAACTCCAAGGGTTGTAAATAACTTGATGGCAAGAGTGGTCAAATCAAAAGAACTGAAAGATACAACTGAAAATCAACAAGGACAAAAACAATGGATAAATAAGAAGAACAACAAAAGTGATATCAAACAGCCTATATTCAATAACAATACAAAATACTCAACAAACTGCAATGCAAACAATTTGACCAATAATTTAAGAAAATAGCAAACAAAACAGCACTTATATGTTCCAAAGCCTTTCCAACTATTAACTATATAAGGGTAATGAAAACTTTCCCAACAAGGAAAAGAATGAACAAAATTCAGAAACCAAAAAGCGTACCCTATTTTAGCAGGGTTTTTCCGAAAGTAAGCCTCACATATACTGCAAAAAGAGAATATGTTGTAAGGGCCAAGCTTATTAATCTAGCATCCATAATTGGCAGCTAATAAACATTTGATATAAGCTAGAGAACATTATAGAAGCCACATTGCAAAAATAAACAAGCATTATTCTCAATAATCATGCTAATAAGCCTATCAGAAAAGCTCAACATTAGCTGCACATAGAGATAACATAGGAATGATAGAAAACTACAATGAAAGCCTGCAAGGGAACCATAATAAAGTAAAAACAATTACACATAATAAAAAACTTTTCTCAATATTGAAAGTCATATTGAGATGCTTGAATAATCATCTGGATACTCCAGATAGCTGATATGATAATTAAGAGAGAAAGTTTGTTTCTCAACCATCTTAGTAAATTTAATAATTTTTAAACTATCCCAATGACAATATGATGGTTTTGTTTGCTAAACAGTTAGGATCAGCACAAGTAAAAGCAGTTGTTACTTATTGCTTATTTGAACAACCCAAAAACATCATCATCATCATCAAGCCTTTATGCCGACTACACAGGGTCAGCTTTACTAGTCCTGTTTCTCCATTCCTTTTGTCTAGAGCTACAACATGGGCCACATTACAATCCTTCATATCACCTCTTTCTGCCTTCTTACAAACTTTCTTCCTAATTCCTTGCATCATATCAATCTCTCTTATTGGTATTATGACAGGATTTTGTACACGTCCAAATCATCTTAAACAACATCCTTTATTTTTCGCATTAGTAATATTCCAATACATTCTCTGATATATTCATTTCTAATCTTATCTTTTTTCATAACTCCAGGCATCCATCTTAACATATGCATCTTTCCAGAAATGCACTCTCTTTCTATCGCTTTTTAATTGCCTAACACTCAGATACATGCATGCATGTGCATCTATGTCACAGGGATTCGGCTAGCAGGGTGCGGGTGCGGTACTCGGTGCTGTCAACCCGACCCTGGGTGCGTTGACCGCACCCAGGGTCATTTCGGTCCATTTTTGGGATTTTTTTTAAAAATCCCAATGAAATGGGCTGCGGAATTTTAAAAAAAAAAGAAATAATAATCGCTCTTGAAAGCATTAACGATAAAATCGTGATATGCTGAAAATATCGCTTTCTACTTGTTATGTAGCAGAAAATTGCTGTGTCCAATATGGAATTAAACTTTTTAGAAATGAGAGTTAATTAATATGCATTAAGTAATGTGCATCATTTTAGGCTAATTGGTTTAGATGGTTTTCCATAAAACAAACTTTGGAAAGTAGTAACTCATTAAGAAAAGAAAAACCTTCAAAATTCGAAGCCTTGGGAAGTGGAACTCAATTACTTTGATTGAGTGTTTTCGAGTAAAGCCTTTAATATGGTATATAGCTTGGTTTTTTCTTTTCCAATTTAGCCTTTTATGTTTTAAGTATTAGTTTAATTACTGCTGGTGGTGATTTTGACTAAAAGAACGTGAGATTAAAAAAATTATTCAAAATTCACCAGACGTGCAATAATTTCTCGTTTTAAACTTTTGTCACTATGATGTACACCTAAATTTATTTCTCGATTAATTTCAATTTTTTGTTATGATCAAAGTTTAAATTCCAACCTCGTTTATCCAAAGCCTAGCCATATGATTATGGACGAGCCATTGTCTACTTATGATGATTATACCAGGTATAGATCTGGGTTCAATTGATTTACATGAACCAGACCCGAATTATACCCAGTAAAATAATATGTTAGCCAACTTTTGACCAATGAATCAATTGCACTATTGACAATTCAATTCATGTCAGCCAAATTTTGACCAATGAGAGGCTTGAGGTGTTTCTTTTCTTCCCAATCGGGTCAGGTGTTCGATCCACCTGAATCCATTTAATTAGTTTTGGTAGAAAGTTTCAGATCCGATTCTCGTAAGCATGTACATATGTGCTGCATGGGACTTGTCACTTTTTTTCCAAACGAATTCTTGAGAATTGTGGTGAAAAATAAAGGCCGTGATGGGTTTAGGAAGTTGGAATCGCTAGATTCGTGAAAGTAGAAAATTCATGTTTGCCATTTTCTCCTTTTTTTTTAAGTCTGACTCGTGGCTCCTAATAAACGGTGAAACCACTTGTATTAAAGGACCAGAAGAGGCAACCAAGTGCCCACAAAGCAATAAGAAGCCCCCACTTCTTCACTTGGGCAGCTTTCGATATGGGCATTTGCAAGGACTCCTCACCGCGCCGGGGGGAACCCCCGGACCTCTCTCTCTCTCTCTCTCTCTCTCTCTCTCTCTCTCTCTCTCTATATATATATATATATATATATATATATATATATATATATAATTTTTCTTTTTCTTTTTTGCCGCACCCCCGCACCGGGGTTTTTTGGAAGTGCTGCATCCCCGCACCCACACCCATGTGACATAGATGTGCGTACACAAACACATATCATTGTCACCACCAGTATTGTTCTCAGCAATTTCTCACTGACGTTTTTCTCAAAGTTTTTCGCAAAAAGTGATTTTTCTTAGGAAAATCTCAGAATTCTAAAAAATTTAAATATATAGAAAAATAAAAGAAATAAGAAATAAAGGTTTTCTATTCATTTTCTTGCTAAAATATAAAGAAACAAATAAAAAGTTCTTAAAATACAAAAAAACAAAAAAAACATAGACTTGAATATTAAAAAATAAGAAAATTTTCAAAAATCTCATGAAATTATCATGATAATATCGTGATATTATTGCGATATTTATTTTTTGGTGATATTTTGAAAATATCATAACATTTTTCCCATAATATGGATTTACCTAGAAATGGCAATAATCTCTCTCTCTCTCTCTCTCTCTCTCTCTATATATATATATATATATATATATATATATATATAGAGAGAGAGAGAGAGAGAGAGAGATAATGATGATGAGAATTGTCTATTGCTAACCCATATGAATAGTAATATTCTACAACAACCTGGTTATCATCAAAACAGGTATGCAACTAGGCCTGGTTTGGTGACATTGACATGCTCCGTATGACTTCAAACAATTAAAATCTGTCAACCACTACAATGTTTGCAATTGCTAGATTAGTTGTGAAAAGCGCTAGTCAGAGCCTAGGCAGAAGGCCCCTAAAAGGACTAGGCGGGACCAAAAAAACAAAACAACAAGAAAAGCAAAAATATTACAATAAATAGTTAAATTTAGTAACAAACATATGATTGTAACTATGGATTAAGTGTGCAATTCAATGTAACATGTTGCAAAATTCATGAAATTGCATAATATTGAACATACACCAAAACCTCTCTCTCTCTCTCTCTCTCTCTCTCTCTCTCTCTCTCTCTCTCTCTCTCTCTCTCTCTCTATATATATATATATATATATATATATATATATATATATAGAGAGAGAGAGAGAGAGAGAGAGAGAGAGATTATCCTGCCCCTGTTTCATTAGGTCACTATAAGGACCCTCTAAAAATCACAGTTTTTAGATGTTTTATGCTCGATCTGAACCGTCAGATATATTTATGATTGTTGCTGAATAGAGAACATGTAATTGATTAAGCATTGTTATGCTCAGATGTGCATTTAAATAAGTATAAAAAATCATCGGTTGATATCGTACTAAAATTTCATGATAAAATGTTTACATTTTTACATCAAATCAATTTAAAACAAAGCGTATTTCTCAATAAATATGTATTGATAAACACATCTAATGGTTCAAATTGAGCATAAAACACCTAAAACTTTGATATTTGGAGGGTCTTAACAGTGACGTAAAGAAAAAGGGAACAGGATGAATCTAGTTCTCATATATATATATATATATATATATATATATATATATATATATATATATATATATATAAACATATATAAACAGATTTTATAAATATGTGTGTATGTCAAAAACACATGCATACATGTAAACAATCAAATTAAAAAAGAAGGAAAAAAGAACAAAAGAGAGAAAAAGGAAGAAAAAAATAGAAGAGAGTGGAGGGGTGAGAGGAGGAAAACGAAGAAAAAAGAAAAAAAGAAGGGAAGAAAGAAAAGGGGAAAAGGGAAGAAGAGGAAGAAAAAGAGAAGGTGGAGGTGCTACCAACAGGGCGCTGCTTTGTGTTGGGACGTTGCAAGTTCAAATCCCAATGGTATTGTTGTATAGCTGGTAGGGGTCTGCCTAACCCCAGCTTGCCTTTAAAAAAAATAGAAGGTGGAGGGGTGAAAGGAGGAAGAAAAAAAGAAAAGCAAACGAAGAAGAAGAAAAGGAAAGAACAAAAAAGAAAGAAAGAAGACAAAAACAATTAAAAACAGTGTTGTGAGAGGCGTACGCCTCAGTACCTGAAGCGTATACGCCTCAGAGGCGAGGCGCACGCTCAAGGTACTGAGGCGTTGCTGTGATGCGCAAATTGCCCCTCATCACAGTTCCCCGGTGGCGAACTTCGTCGTTGGCTGCTCAGTCTTCTCCGACCACCGGACGCGGCCCCCCCTCGCCTCCGTACCAGCGCGTGGTCCTTCTCCTACTGCCTCCCCTCCCACCGCTTCACTTCCATACCAATTGTGAGAGGTGTACGCCTTAGTACCTGAGGCGTACGCCTCAGAGGCGAAGCGCAGGCTCAACGCCTCGCTTCGCCTCATCGCATTTAACAACCTTGATTAAAAAATAACAACCATATCCCTGTGGGCTAGGTGGGACAGCTTAGGCACCACGTAGGCATCCTAGATGGAAAAACAGAGCCCTACTGCCTAGACCCATACTTAGTTTTCAAAAACTACACCTAGGCAGGTTAGCCATAAGACCATCGCCTAGGCTTATGGGTCTAGGCGATAGGGCTCTGTTTTCCGACCTAGGCTGCCTATGTTGTCCTCGCATAGGTTGCAGGGATATGGTTGCCATTTTTTAAATTTTTGTCTTCTTTTTATCTTTTTTTTTTCTTCTTGATCCCGCCCCAAAAGCTTTCTTTTTTTTTGTTCTCTCCTATCGTTCTTCTCCTTTTGCTTTTCATTTTTGCCTTCTTTTTTTTTCCTTTTTCCTCCTCCTTTCACCCCTCTGATTTCTCTTTTTCTTCATCCGCCTCTTCTTTCTTTTTTTTTCTTTTTCTTTTTCCTTTCATATTTTTTTTCTTCTTCTTCCTCACCTCACCCCGCCACTCTTATTTTTTCTTCCTTTTCCTCCCTTTTTTAACTTTTTTCCTTTTTTTTGTTGTTTACATGTATGCATGTGTTTTTGACACAAACGCATACAGAAAATCTGTTTTTTTAGTTATATATTTATTTATATATACGATTAATCTAACATTACACTACTTGTGTTTAACATTAGATAAATTCAACCTTATTAAAATGACTAAAATACCCTTAAAATTAGGGATCGCAGTGGACCGGAGGAAATCAGGGCCCCAACCCGTTTGGACCGGGGATGGAAAAAATAAAACAAGGAATGGACTGGGGATTGAGGTTAAAATTAAAAATCGTGCGGGGATGGAGGCAGGGATGGACATACTCTTGCCCCTGCCCCTGCCCCGTCCCTGATCCCCCGTTAAGGAAATTATTATTATACCCCTATACATATTCTAAAATCATATACATATATATATAACCCTAACATAAAATCCTTTCTTGAATCTCTCCTCTCTCCTTCCTCTAACAAGTCGCGCGAGCTCCCATTTCTTTTCTCTTCTACCTCTCCTTCCTCTAGTGGTGGAAGGCGGCAGCAGCAAAAGGCGACAACGGCAGAAGGACCGGAGAAATGGGGCCCCACCCTGTCTCACCCTATTTGGATTGGGGATGGAGGACATGAAATGAGGAATGGACCTGGGATGGAGGTTAAAATCAAAACGCGTGCGGAGATGGAGGTCAAAATTTTGAGATGGGGGTGGAGGTGGAGACCTTGTCCCCCCGCACCCACCCCAATCCATTGCCATCCCTACTTAAAATAAGGCATTTTTAAAAATACATGATTACTTTGTTAGATAAAAAATGTAACTTTGATAGATTTATAAAGTTATTTTTTTGGAAAAGGTGTTTGACTTTTCAATTCTCTCCAAGTTTAAAACCCCTGTAATGCACATAAAAGTAAGCATTAATTTTAAAAGGTATCATTCTTTTGATGGTTTTTTAGTCATTTTAATACAGTTGAATCCATCTAATGTTAAACACAACTAGTTTAATGTTAGATTAACCCATATATATATATATATGAAAACGGGGTTCATCCTATCCCTTTTTTTTTATATCACCGTTAAGGCCCTTCAAATATGAAAGTTTTAGGTGTTTTATGCTCAATTTGAACCATTAGATATGTTTATCAATACTTATTGATTTGATGTGAAAAATGTGAACATTTTATCATAAAATTCAAGTACGATATCAACCGATGCTTTTTTACCTCTTTAAAATACACTGAGCATAAAGATGCTTAATCAATTACAAGTTCTTCATTCATCAACAATTATAAACATATAACGGTTAAGATCGAGTATAAAACATCTAAAAACTATGATTTTTGGAGGGTCCTAACAGTGACCGAACAAAACAGGGGCAAGATAATCATCATTCTCTCCCTATCTATCTATCTATATATGTGTATGTATGTATATATGTATATAGAATAATCGGATGGTGTGCCCCAAGTTTTGGTGTATGTTCAATATTATGCAATTTCATGAATTTTGCGACATGTTACACTGAATTACACACTTCATCCATAGTTATAATCATGTTACTAAATTTAACTATTTATTATAAAAAATTTGTTTTTCTTAATGTTTTATTTTTTTGGTCCCACCTAGGCCGACTAGTCCTGCCTAAGCCTCGACTAATCCTTTTAAGGGTCTTCCGCCTAGGCTCCGACTAAAGCTTTTGACAACTAAGGAACCATAAGCCTAGGCGGTGGCCCTCCGCCTAGCCCGTCTAGGCAGTGCCGTTTTTGACAACTAAGATTGCTAGTGCCAAAACTATCAAATATACCTAGCAGCTTGATAACAAAGTTGTTTTGCTAGAGGCCCATTTATGTACCTTTAGGCACAATTCTTTACCATACCTGTAGTAGTGATGTATAAGTATCAAAAGATAGGTCAAGGAGCTGATAAGCATAGACTATATACTAGTAACAGTCGATGCATATGGGAACTGGGAATTAGAATTTTGGTACCAGGACATGAATTGTCTTTTTCCTTACATCTACATCACACAAACACAATTAACTAATTGCCCATACTTTAGATCTAGAACATCAGAAATATTCTGTCTAAGACAGCGGGCTAATGTTAGAACATAATTTCAATTTCCTCCAAAAAGTGCAGTGAGCCAGAAGCAATTTCAACTGAGACAATATGAAGACAGGTCAAGCAAGTTATTATCTAAAAGAAATTACAAGAGCAGGAAAATGACCTTGGTCCACCTCATTAAGAAGAAAAAGGAAGAAACCCAAACAACATACCATTATATCACAGGATAACATCAGAATACAACTTTTTTTTTTTACATAAAGCATCATTAAAGAACCTTTTCCTTTTGTACATCATAAAAGCGCAATTCATGCAGATAAATGTGTTCCCTACCTTCGAGTAAAAGGCCGTCTCATAAGTACCTTGGGAGCATATTTCTTTTGCTTTTTGACCCTGTATTTTTCCTACATGCATAGAAATGATTAGTAGACGTTTCAAATAAGGTAGAAACTTCTAAAGTGGGCAAAATAAGCAAGACAACCTGAGAAAATGAGGTTTTCTTTTCAAATGTGGAGCTATTAGCTATTAGAGCTTCGACTATTTGATCTCCTGTAGCACCTCCCCTACATCAAATCAAACAGGAGCATTGATTTTCAATCAAGAATGCATTTACCATTATTGTATAATTAAACCGTTTGCTAAATAAATTTATAAAAAATATTAATCTAAATTCAGTTCCTGTAGTCCACTAAGGTTGGAAAAAACAAAAGAAAGCTGTTTCAAACAAGTTAAACATAAATCCATTTTCCTCTATGGATTAAAACAATGATACTGAAGAGAAAACGACAGACAGTGCAATGGTTACTGGATCTAAGTTTTATATTTCAATTGGTCAAATAAGGGTATTTATTCATAAATTCAAAAACTACTCTCTACTACTGTTGCTGCTGTTACTAGTACTACCACCACAAACCACTACATATACTATTAATTTATTTTTCTAATGCCTGTTACCAAAATAAATAAATAAATAAATATATATATATATATATATTGCTCTAATGCGAGAAAAAAATCATGGGCACAAACACTATTGATAACATATTGCTAATTGCATTGAATGAAGGTAACAACTGCAGATATCTTGAGAGAGCCTTTTGCCAATTGTGTTGAATTAATGCTACATAGAAAGAACTTAGGTATAGGCCAAATTTAACCTATTGGTCCACCCTACAGTTGGTTTCATGATCAACTTGTAATGAAATGGTGGTCTTCAACAAATGCACAAATAACTCACAAACAAGTGTCTATTGGAGACACTACAAGCATGACCCTTGAAAGGGTATAAAAGGAAAAACACTTGAAAAATAAATAATACTTTATTCATGAACAAAATGCTTAAGAAGCATGGTAATATACATTGAAGGGGTTCACCCCTATATATACAAAAAAGTGGGAGAGAGGAGAGCTCATTTTGAGCTCTCCAAAAGAGACGTTGGATTCCAACGTCTCTTAATATAGCTGTTGGACTACAGTCCAACAGCTATTTGCACAGTCAAGTTCCAACAGGAACTTGACTGGATCAAATATCTAGTTTCTATTAAACTAGATGCTAAAAAAGAAATAAAGAAAAATAGAAAAAGAAAATAATAAAAGAAAATATAATAATATTAAATAATATATATATATTACAGTTTACATTTTAACACTCCCCCTCAAACTTACGGTACAATGAGCGAAAGTTTGTCTAAGAGGAAGTGAAATCTGGGAGCAGCGAGAGGCTTGGTGAAGAAGTCTGCTAATTGATATTCTGATGTAACATATGGCAGATCAATGGTTCCATGTAAGTATTCATCTCTGACATAGTGACAGTCCATCTCAATGTGTTTAGTGCGCTCATGGAATGTCCGGTTGCTTGCAATGTAGATCGCACTTTTGTTGTCACAACACATCTTTGAAGCTTGCGTTGCTTTAGCTCCCATATCCGCCAGCAATCGTCTGAGCCAAACAACCTCCATAGTGGTGGTTGCCATGGCTCTGTATTCAGCTTCGGTGGAGGAAAGAGAGACTTTCTGCTGCTTCTTGCACCTCCACGAAATTAAGGTTTCACCTAGGAACACACAAAAACCAGTAGTTGAGTGTCTATTATTGGGATCACCTCCCCAGTCAGCATCAGTATATGCAATTAAATTTAATGAAGATGAAGCAGACAAGAAGAGTCCTCGTGAAAGAGAGGATTTTAAGTATCTAATAATACGCAAAATCGCTCCCATGTGTACGGAGGTGGGAGCATGCTGAAACTGACTGACTGTATGAACCGCATGAGTTATATCTGGCCTAGTAATGGAAAGATAAGAAAGAGCTCCAACAAGCTGTCTATAAGGAGTAGGATCATCAAGAAGTTCTCCATCATCAATTTTCATTTTAACATTGACCACTTCTGGAGTGTCTACTTTCTTATCATCTGTAATTCCAGACCTGAAAACGATATCAAGAGCAAATTTAGATTGAGATATCAAATACCCCCGAGGGGAATAAGCAACTTCAATGCCTAAAAAATATCTTAATAAACCTAAGTCAGTCATTTCAAAGTGAGTTTTAAGAAGAGATTTGATATTTGCAACTCCCTGTTTGTCGCCTCCGGTGATGATCATATCGTCCACATAGAGAAGAAGAATAATGATGCCTGCATCAGATTTCTTAACAAACAAAGCAGTGTCAGTTAAATAAGGTTGAAAACCAATATCAAACATAACATGACTAAATCGGTCATACCAGGCTTTTGGAGCCTGTTTAAGACCATAAAGAGCTTTTTCTAGACGAAGAGCTTTACCCTTAGGGATACTAATACCAGGTGGGGCTTCCATGTATACTTCTTCAACGAGATTCTCATTCAAGAAAGCATTTTTGACATCTAATTGAAAGATAGGCCATGTTCTAATGGAGGCCAAGGTTATTAAAGTTCTAACAGTGGTCATACGGGCCACAGGAGCAAATGTTTCTTCATAATCGATGCCATACTCTTGAGCATATCCTTTTGCTACTAAACGAGCCTTATATCTTTCCAGGGTCCCATCACTTTTGGTTTTGACTTTGTATACCCACCTACAACCTATAGGTTTCTTACCCGGAGGAATATCTTGTATCGTCCAAGTATTGGCCTTTTCTAGTGCATCCAATTCTATTTTCATGGCTTCTATCCATTCTATATGATTTTTTGCTTGAGAATAGGATGATGGTTCAACATATGATTGTATTAATGTAATGGCGGCCCTATACGTGGGTGAAAAAGATTCATAAGACACAAATTTTTCTGGAGGTTTAGAGATTCTAGACGTTCTTCTCGGTGAGATTTCAGAGTATTTTTGTAATGCACATGGAAGATTTTGCTCTCTACGTCTTGAATATTGTAGACTAACATCCCTATGGATTTGCTCTTCATTATCATCATTTTCAACAACAATAGGACTTTGATCATTGTCAAGGTCACATCCAACATCACATTCATTGGATTTTGAAGTTGGATCAATTAAAAACGAGTATTCAGTGACATCCTTGGATTTTTCAAATTCAAAGAAGCTTTCTTTTTCCAAAAAAGATACATTTCTTGACACATATAATTTATCATTTTGAAAATCGAAACACCTGTAGCCTTTTTGATTATCAGCATATCCTAAAAAGGCACATGGGATTGCACGAGGAGAGAGTTTGTCATTTCTGTTGGTGAAAACAAAACATTTGCATCCAAAGACTCTTAATCTAGAATAATCTGGAGTTAAATTAACAAGCTTTTCTATTGGAGTTGTATTCTTTAATGAGGAAGATGGCATCCTATTAATGAGGTAGGTGGCAATTAGGACCGCTTCAGCCCAAAAACTTTTTGGAACTTGATTTGCAATTAACAATGTCCTAGTAGTTTCCATAATGTGCCGATGTTTGCGTTCGGCTAGGCCATTCTGTTGTGGAGTATGTGGACATGATCTTTGATGTGTAATACCATGTAAATTGAGATAGTCTTTGAATTCATTGGACATAAATTCTCCCCCTGAATCAGTGCGAAAAACAGAAATATCATTTTGAAACTTATTTTTAACCATTTTATGAAATATTTGGAAGTTAGCAAAGACATCAGATTTATGTTTAAGAAAATAAATCCAAGTATGTCTAGAAAAGTCATCAACAAAAATGACATAATATGTATAACCACCTTTGGAAATAACTGGTGCGGGGCCCCAAACATCCGAATGTATTAACTCAAGTGGCCGTGAAGAAACAAAAGTTCTACTAAAGAATGGTAACCTTTTCATTTTGCCAAGAATGCAGTCTTTACAAGAAAAATTTTCAGAATTACAAAATTTTTCCAAACTTGGAAAATATTGAATTTTAGACATATGAGGATGGCCAAGCCTTTTGTGCCATAAATCCAATTCTAATTTCTGAATATTATAACAAAATGCATTCTTGGGTAATTCCAAAAAGTCCATGTAATAAAGTCCTCCTTCTCTATGGCCTTCCCCAATCAGCTTCCCTGACTGGCGATCCTGTACCCAACAACCATGAGAAGAGAAAGAGATATTACATCCATAATCAGATATTTGCGAGACAGATAAGAGATTCAAATTAAGTTTAGGGATATATCTAACTTCTGGGATAAAAAATCTTTTGGATTTTTGAAGATTTTCAAAACATCCTATTCCTTTTACTTTGAGAGATGTGCCATCGGCTGTAAAAACCTTTGACACACTTGAGTTATTTTTAAGACATTCGGATAGACTATTAACATTTGGGGTCATATGAAAAGAAGCACCAGAATCTAAAAGCCAAGGAAAGTTACCTGGACCGGAGAAAGATGCAACTGCCGCTCCAGTTGAGGCTTCGGTTGAGGAGGATACCCCTTTGAGAAGAGGTTGAAGGATTTCCATCAGTTGAGCCATAGACATAAGTGCATCTTGATCTTTTGACTCAGATTCAACAGATGCAACTCTTTTTTCTTCTCTTCTTTTTAACTTTGGACATTGAGGCCTATAGTGCCCCGGTTCATGACAATGATGACAAATAACTTTTCTTTTATCAAAGTCGCCATTTTGCCTTCCAAAATGAGGCGGCTTGTAAGTACGAGTATGATTTCCCGGTCTAGATACAGCTAAAACAGAGTCATTATCAACTTTTGGAGTACTTTTTCTAAGTCTATTTTCCTCCATAGTGAGCTCTTCTATAGTATCAACAATAGAAGGAATTTTTCCACGATGTAAAAGGGCCGATTTGGTGGATTCAAACTCCGGCCTTAGACCATTCACAAATTGATAGAAATGTTTCATATCGAGTTGCTTTTGGCGAAGCTCGATGTCTTCGGCACAATGCCATTTGGGCTCAAGAAGCGCCAACTCTTCCCAAAGTTCGGACAACTCATTATAATATTCGCGAATAGTTTTATCTTTTTGAGTCATTGTCCGAACTTTATCTTGTAAATTGCATACATGTGCAATATCTTTAAGGGAATACATGTTTTTGAGGTATTCCCAAGCCTTATCGGCATGCTCAAACTTAGCTAGACTAGAGCATTTTTTAATGTCTATGCTATTGATGAGCCATGACATAATTTTTGCATGCCCTATCCTCAATTCTTTCCATTTCTTTTCATAAGTGGCTAATGCCTTACTCTTCTCTTCTTCCGTTAGAGGAACCTCTTTATCACCCTCTTTCTTGGTAAGAGATAGTTTAGGTTCCAAATCGGAACCATCCACTATACCCTATAAACCTTTTCCCCAAATGTGGTGCTTCATAATCGAAGCCCACATTACATAGTTAGTATCATTTAGCTTCATAGGAATGATGGTGATCTTATCATTGTCATCCATCTTTTACAAGGGTAAGAGAGGAATAAATAGGAGGAGAGAGAGAGAGAAAAATAAAAAGAAAAGAAAAAGAGTAGACAAAGGAATAAGAGAGGATACAAAACCAAAATTTTTTGTCGCACAAGTTCGCCTTTCTTCAAACAAATCTTCTTGAGCCAAGAACAAGGTGATGAAACACCTTTTGTAAATGTGGCACGGAAATCGAGGCGGAAGCACTTCAAGATCTAAGGATTTCGTAGCTTTGATACCATGTAATGAAATGGTGGTCTTCAACAAATGCACAAATAACTCACAAACAAGTGTCTATTGGAGACACTACAAGCATGACCCTTGAAAGGGTATAAAAGGAAAAACACTTGAAAAATAAATAATACTTTATTCATGAACAAAATGCTTAAGAAGCATGGTAATATACATTGAAGGGGTTCACCCCTATATATACAAAAAAGTGGGAGAGAGGAGAACTCATTTTGAGCTCTCCAAAAGAGACGTTGGATTCCAACGTCTCTTAATATAGCTGTTGGACTACAGTCCAACAGCATTTATTATTATAGCTGTTGGACTATAGTCCAACAGCATTTATTATAGCTGTTGGACTACAGTCCAACAGCTATTTGCACAGTCAAGTTCCAACAGGAACTTGACTGGATCAAATATCTAGTTTCTATTAAACTAGATGCTAAAAAAGAAAATAAAGAAAAATAGAAAAAGAAAATAATAAAAGAAAATATAATAATATTAAATAATATATATATATATATTACAGTTTACATTTTAACACAACTAAGGTATACAATTAACATAACCCTTATTCTTTTAAAAGATTTTTAAATTGTACTTATAGATCCATCATTACAAGTGGAAAATGTATAATAAATAAATGCTTAAGTGTATGATCAGATGTATTTCCAACAATTGCTATTACATTCACAATGCAGAAGCTGCAGGAATGCCTTAAATTCTCCAAGTATTTTATTTAATTTCACAAAGCAGTAAATTGTCACATGGACTCTTTGTAAGGGTTGTCGCACCTGCATCGACATGGCGTGGGTGCGGCACCTGATGCAGATACCATAAGAATCAGCCTCACCAGGTGCAGTCAAACTTCTCTGGGTGTGATCAACCCCCACCCCGGGTTATAAATGTTCAAAAATGGACTCGGTCAACCATTTCGCTCCAAGTAAAAAAAAACTGAAAATCGTGTGTCGTACCCCCCTTCTCAACCCCTCCTCCGCCTCGCATCCCCACTCCTCCTCCTCATCTTTTTACGGTAGTGACGGCGACACCAGTAAACCTCTCTCTCTCTCTCTCTCTCTCTCTCTCTCTCTCTCTCTCTCTCTCTCTCTCTCTCTCTCTCTCTCTCTCTCTCTCATTGACGCATGGGTTGAAACCAATGTTGGGTTCGGCTCCTTTATTAAGTTATGCTGGGTTCAGCAGAACCTAAACCCAGGCCTATGTTCGGCTCTGCTGAACCCAGGCTTGCTGGGGTTGGGCTCCTGGGTTTAGCAAAACCAAAACCTAGGGTTGTTGGGTTCGGTTCTGCTGAATCCATGGTTGTTGGGTTTGACTCTGCCGAACCCAGGGTTGTTTTGTTCGACTCTGTTGAACCCAGGCTTGGGTTCAGCATAACCTTAACCCAGGCTTGTTGGGTTCAGCAGAACTGAACTCAGGCTTGTTGGGCTCTGTAAAACTTGAACCCAGGATTGTTGGGTTCAGCAGAACTGAACCCAGGCTTGTTGGGTTCAGCTCTGTTGGACCCAGACTTGGATTCAGAAGAACTGTTGAACCCAAGCCTAGATTCAACAAAACCTGAACCCACACCTGGGTTCAGCAGAACCGAAACCTGAACCTGGGTTCAACAGAACCGAAACCCGAACCTAGGGATGGCAGTGGACCGGGGGACAACGGGGCCCCGCTTCGCCCCGTTTGGACCGGGGATGAAGGGCATGAAACGAGGATGGAGGTGGGGATAAGGGTTAAAATCTATCCCTGTGCGGGGATGGACTTACGCTTTTCCCCGCCCCGCCCCGCCTCGCCCCCGTTTGGACCGGGGATGGAGGACATGAAATGGGGATGAAGGCGGGGGTGGAGGTTAAAATCCATCCCCATGCGGGGATGGAGGTTCGGATTTTGAAAGGGGGCGGGGGTGGAGACCTTGTCCCCCGCCCTCGCCCCGGTCCACTGCCATCCCTACCCGTACCTAGGCTCAACAGAACCGAACCCAGCCTAAGACTGGGTTCGGCAGAACTTGAACCCAACGTGAGTTCAGCAGAACCGAATCCAAGTTTGGGTTGGGTTCTATAATTCTATTCTAAATTTACCCAGCTATTTTTATAAATTATATATATGTATATATATCCTCCCCGCAACTAAGTTTTTTTAAAGTGTCGCATCTCCGCACCCGCATCCGCACCTATGTGACATAGGCAGTAAATTAAGATGTACCAAGTAAACTACTAAAAGGCGAATAAAGAAATTAGGTTGTAACACGACATGAAAACTAAAATAAACAGTATGACCATCAAATCAATGCATGGAATGCTGTGACCTGCGCAATGCATCTATATCTTCACCAGAGAGCGTTTGTGCTTTGTTATCATCTACCAATGATCTGTTATCCCTGGTCTCATTATTTAACTGGGAGTTGTTCATTTCCTGCAATTGGCTACCTGTGCCAAACAAACAAGAAAAATTACAAAGAACTTATGATGGTGCAATGCATTAGGGACAGCTCAAATACACCAAAATAGGTGATACAAAATTTGTAATTCTTCTTTCAAAGTGCATGCTTCTATAATTTTCAAGCTACAAAAGATGAAAAAAGGAAAACAACAATAAACAATAGATAAGGTCATGGCTTCATTGCCACCAAAAAGAGATGATGTTGTCCATATAAAAGTATTAGTTTGAAGAGGTTACCAAAGAAAATACATTGCAGAGGGAATCCACATATAACATGTATATTCCAAATTATAACAATAAACTGAACAATATATAGATACAGCTTGTACACTGTAACAAACAAACGCTGAGTACCCTGCTGTTCAATTTATGATGGCATCCGCAATGGCAGGGTAGGTAAATGGAGCTATGGAACTGGGACATGACAGGGATGAACCCTCTTGGGACTTATGGTGATATGTTCTATGCTCTGGTTCTGCCTTGGTCCTTGTATGTAGAAAGCAGTCAAGTCTGTGAGAGTTGCAAGGGACATTTGCTTGTCACAATAACACTCCCCTTGAAGAAACAGCACAAAGAGTGTCTGACAACTCCCTGTTGGACTTTGTTCCACTGGAAATGAGAGGAAAATGACAAAAACAATGGAGGTGGGGAAGGTTTCCTTGCAGAAATATGTTCCCCTGATTGTGTTGGCTTCTGTGGTTACCGCAGAAAGGACATCATTTCCACTGAATGACGTCTTTTTGTGGTACACAAACACCCCTCAAGAGAGTGAGCACATTATCATCACCTATCATGGAGCAGGGTTTGGCTGACCTAATGTCAAAGAGTATAAAATGCAAAATAGTCGTCTAAATTTGAATTAATTAAAAAAAAGGATACAAGAACTGCATGTAATATTTCCCAGTGTTGCAAAGGGTGCAACCCTATTTTTCACCCTAAATTGGTGAAAATGCAGAACTTCTTACTTTTTGTGGAGCATTGGAATAAATTGAAACGAATTCTCCGGGAAAGATAATTGGCAACAACAACAACAGCCCAACCTTACGAACCACTTTCGCTGTCTTAGACTCTGTTAAAAAACTAAAAGTAAGCATCTCCTATACAACTCCAATCATTCATTAACACCAACATCAATTAAGTAACAAAACATGAAAAGCATCACCAGCACAATTCAAGCTACTCAAAGAAAAAATCCGAATCAACACATCTTGTTGGGAAACAGTCAGCGATACATATCGAACAATCAAGCTTGATCTCAATAACACGAAAAACTAAAAAATCGAGGCGGAAACCAAAAGGCCTAACGATTAAAGATCTAAGAACAATGGAGTTCATGTTGGATCCGGTTATTAGATCCAAATATGGCCAACCAGACTCAGGAACCCAATTAAGAGTTCCATCAGTTCAGTGTACCGAGGAAACATGCCTGCAGAACTCGAGGAGTCGCGCGCAAGGAAGGCACCGGAGGGCCCGACCTCGAGCCGGAACAGCGAACCGAATGGGAAACCAATCAACGGGCGCAGCGAGCACGTCTTATTCCCGATTTTCAACGTCCTGAAGGTCAGAACCCCACAAATAGAAAAAATTTAAGGGAAAAGGAACCAAATTGCACGAATCTTATCTTTATGAAATCATGGATAGACAGAAAAAGAAGAAGGAGAGGAGAGGAGGAGGAGGAGAAGAGAGAGCTGACGAGGAGGGCGTGAGGCGCGCAAAGATGAGTCGATCTCCGTCGTTGATATCGAGAAGGACGCTGCATCCTTCGGACGCAATGCGAGGGTCACGCTTGGGTGGGAGATCGACGCCATCTTCCGCCATTGATCGATCAATCCGCGGTGAGAGATAGAGAGAGGTTTAGGGTTTCAGTGTGCCCGAAACAGTTACGACACCGAGAGAGAGAGAGAGAGAGAGAGAGAGATCTCACGTGCCAAGGCAAGACCTCGTTGTTAGAAAGAGTGGGAAAGATCCCCCTTTCAGTTTTTCTGCGTCAGATGTACGGACTCGATGCATTGCACGTGTTACAAACGGATCGGATATGTCTCAGATGAAGATTGATCCGAAATTTTCGATGAGTGGGCCCAGATTTGGATACCGATCCGACTCAGGTCTCACAATGAAATTCCGGATGCGGTTAAGAAACCTGTGTGAGTTAAATTGGATTCTGACAAGAATCTGATTAGGCCCGAACTTCAGATTATGACTATCAAGGTTTGTATCGGGTACCCAATCTGATCCGAACCCCCGGAATCCCGAGCATGGGCATAAAATGCCGACCTGAGTAACCAGACCCAAGTGTTTTATAAGTATTTTAAGTAAAATTAAACTTTTGAAATTATATGGATCTGGGTTTGGGATTTCATTTCCGTGACCTAGCAAAACCCAAATCTGAACCTTAACCCGACACTTTGTTATTTGGGTGGGTTCGGATACATCCTGATGGGTCAGTTACCCAACCTGTTGACAGCGCAGCCCTATTTCTGATATATATATTTTGTATCTGATCTTGGATCCAGTTCTGACCCAAATCAGCTGTTTGCAAGACTAGGACTCAGGCCCAACCCAAGTAGGAGGATATAGGGCTGTAAATGGGTCAGATTTTCGGCCTGATTGAATGCTGCCTAACCAGATTTAGAGATAGGTTCACATTCAGATGGAAATTGGCTAAACTGAATCTGTAAATCAAGTAGCTTAAATAGCTAATCGGAACCAACATTTGCATGTATTACCATTAGGATTTGTGTCAGATTTGGATTAGGATGTAATACTCTATACCAAATCCGCATCCAACTCCCACTGCCAAATCTGACTAAACAGATTTGGATCTGGTCAGATATCTGACCTAAATTCTAACTGTTTACATCCAACGGATGACATGATGTAGTTCTTGTGTTCAAGTATGGGCAGAGCTCAAGCCTGGGTACGAACTGTATCCAAACCATATTAGTGGATTCATATAATAATTTTGTATCCACGTAAAATTCAGAATTGTAGCACTTACTCGGATCTAAGTCTGGTTCAGACCCGATCTAAATCAAACCTTTTGGTTTTTCACCTAAAAAACAATAATCAAAATGATTAATGCATATCAACATATGCATGAATTAAAAATTATACATGACATGCATAGAAATTTGTGTCGATATTTCATGAATCATTTAACTACTGGTGAATCTAATATAATGCATTATTATTTTTTTCTTTCCTCAGAGGTACACACTCAGGACTTAATCCTAACTCATAAATCAAGTAGGGGTTTATTATGCTATGTATTTTAGTTAACTCATCGATTCGAAGATCCAGGCCAAACATCCATTGAATGGGTCTTTAACCGGAAAAAAAAAAAACTTAACAGTGGTCTAGAGAATCAATTCTCACTCTGCAGAACCTAACTGTCTACTTAGGATAAATTGACGGCTTCAACCCCTTACACCGACAACAAGAGGCCCAAGAGGTGTCAATGCCCTCAAAACGTATCAGTTGGCAAGTATATCTATCTACTACCCTCTCCAAAGTAGACCACTGAAACAAATGAGTTACTAGGTGTTACTTACAATAAGTTCAACTACATATTATGTGCACTCTGTACCAGGCTCAATAACCCTAAGCTTCACTATGGGCAGCTCAAACCATGGCCTCACAAGTTAAGAATCAATACCCCCTACAATCACTGAGGTATTCTAAAATAACTCATTTGAACTCAACTCAAGGTATGTGCTCTCTAGTAAGGAGCACCCAAGAGTCCAGTTAAAGTGTGTGTGTATATGAGCATGTTTAATAAAGTCAAACCAAGTACTCACAAGCACCCATATTGGTTCCATCAAACCTGACTCGATCTGAGCCCTATGTATGCATGTTTCACATGACTTAGAATATAACATATGCCACATACCACACTCCATGATGCATGAGATTCATTTTAATTTAGTATAAATCACAAACTTTATAGAATAATACATACATAATTATGCATACCACTTGACCTAATTATCATGCTTAATTCATGTGTTTAACATGCAATCTCATATGCCATCATGTACAAGTAATTAACATGCATACATATAGCATATCTATGCCAAATCTCACATCAACATTTATATGATTAACATCTCATATCATAATTAAGCATACGATTTTAGAAAAGTAGATTTACAAGTCAACATATTATCTAAAATCAAGAACTGTATAATATCAAAATTTATATGTTGTTCACGAGTCTGAAAAACTATCAAAACGAAGAGATATAACTCCATACAAAATCACAGTAATATCAGAGGATATTAACTTTCAATTTCGAGTAGTAGATCTCAGAAAAATGATTTTGTTTGCCGGTAAAAATTCATGGACCCAAGACTATTTTTTTTGTTCTGACAGAACCTACCAAAATCTTGCTTCACAAAGAAGCACTCATCATACTCAATTCGAAAAGGATTTCGCCCTCCTAAATTTTTTGGTGAAAGGTATGCGTGTTATATTTTAGAATCATTTAAGTTTGTTGAAAAACTTCATTATATAAATTTTCTATATTTTTTGGACCGCACTCTGTCTGAGACAGTTCTAGATCCATGTTTTCTGCATAATCTTAAATTTTTCATGACTTGCGTAAGTCTTCAAGATCTATAGAAAATGAAACATATTTTTCTTTTATTTTTTTCAGATATATTCATATGATGTGCATAACAAATTCAAAAAGTAGTGTAAACACCCCAAATTTTCACTCTTATCCAGTGTTTACATTTCATGTGTCATTGCATATCATTGCATGCATTCAGCATGCCATTTCATTGCATTGCATAGCATTGCATGTCATTGCATCTCATTTTTGAGATCAAGCACTCCTGTTTTAAAACTATTTAATCCAGATTCAAGTTTTAAAACTTTTCTTTCAAAATTAATTTTAAAAACTGGGTTTTTAATCAACATTTTGTTATTTGCCAACCTCCAGGACCTTATATTTTGAAGTGTTTTTCTCAGAATACAATTTGGATTCGTTTTAAACTCAATTTTCAACTGATTTCAATTCTCAGATGAGACTCATTTATGTAGTGTCGCTTCTGGATGTCTTCATTTATCAAATTTCTCAAAAATTTCAGAGTCCTAGTTGGATCAGGACTCTATTTTTTTATCTTTTAATCTTTTTAAAATATTTTCAAAACTCCATTTTGATTTTTAAACCGGTTACGGTCATATCCCTTGTCCATTTCCTCCATTTTGGCCAAAATCTTAGAGTCCTAGTTGGATCAAGACTATTTTTTCAAAATCCCAGTCGGATCAGAACTCTACTTTTTATTACCTTTTCCATCTGTTTTGGAAAAAAAAACTTTTAAAATCTTCCATTTTGGCCAAAATCCCAGAGTCCTAGTTGAATTAGGACTCTTCTTCAAGAATCTCAGTCAGATTAGGACTGTTTTTCAGAGTTTCAGTCGGACTAGGACTCTGTCTTTTGTCACTATTTTTACCTGTTTTTAACCAAATCTTTCAAAATGAGTCAAAACTCAGAGTTTCAGTCAAAACAAGACTCTCTTCAGAGAGTCCTAATTGGATCAGGACTCTGATCCTGATTTCAATTTTGAGATAATCTTTCAAAATTCTTTTCATCTATCAAAATCGTTACACTTTTATCAAAGAATTTCAAAATTCTGAGGTTTTATCCCAGAGTCCTGATCAAATTAGGACTCTACCCCAAAGTCCTGATCGAATTAGGACTCTATCCAAAGTTGGTTTTCGCACTTCATGTTCACTGATTTTCAAAAGTTTTGTTTAAATTTTATCATTTGCTTATCAGAAAACCAAAAAAAAATTAGAGTCATAGTCAAATTAGGACTCTTTTTTAGAGTCCTAATCAGATCAGGACTCTAAACCAAAACTTCAATTTTATCCTATTTTCACTGGTTTTTCAAAATGCACTCATTTGTTTTCTTAGAAAATCCAAAAATCTGAAAGTCCTAGTTCAATTAGGACTCTGTCCCCAGAGTCTCAGTTGAATCAGAACTCTGTTTTATTTCAATATTTGTTATTGTTTTTACTGTTTTCACAAGTTCTTTTATCTGTTTTTCAAAAAATACAAAAAAAAAATCTAGAGTTTCAGTCCAATCAGGACTCTGTCCGAGAGTCCTAATACAGACAGGAGTCTGTTTTTACTTCCATTTTCATTTATTTCCATTTGTTTTTCAAAAATTAGGTCATTTTGTAGAGTCCAGTTAATTCAGGACTCTATTTTAGAGTTCTGATTGAGTTAGGAGTCTAACCCTGATTGTATTTTCCGACTTGTTTCGCCATTTTTTTTGATAAAATCTTTCAAAAACTCCTTCATTTAGCTTTTAAAATCCAAAATCTAAGGGTCCTAAAGATTCAGGACTCTAGCCCAGAATTCCAGTTCACCAGAGACTCTATTGTCAAAAAATCTGAATTTCAATTATTGATTTTAATCCCTTTCCAAAGCCATTTTCAGTATTTATTTCAAATTTTCAAAACCTGATGTGGGCCCACCCCGTTGGCACCGTATCCAGAGGAGTTCTGACTCAGTCAAAACTTTGTACCATTTCAAAACTTGCAATCTCAAAGTCTACTTTTGAATCTCTTTTGAAAAAACTCTAATTTTCAACTTTTAAAATCATTTTTGAAAATTCAAGTGGGGCGCACTCGGGGTGGCACCACATTTGAAGAAGTCAAGGTTAGACTAGGGTTAGTCATTGTCCTAGTTAGGTTAGGGGTTTAGAGGAGTCAAAAGCAATTTTAAAAATCCATTTTATTTAAGTTTTAAACCTTTTTAAAGGTTTTAAATTCAAGTTTTAAGAACCAGATGTGGGTTCATACTAGGTGGTGCCACATTTGGACTTTCTAGGGTTTAATTAGGTGTTAATTAGGGTTTAGTTAGAGTTCATTTAGGGTTAGGAAACCACAAAAAATTGTTGCCCTTTGTGGATTTATTAGAAAGAGTCCTCAAAAAAAGAAAAGCCTCTTAATTAACCCTAATTAAGTGACTTTTTGAAAAACTATAAAAATGGGTCTTTAGAGGGGTTAAAAAAGCTCTTTTCTCTCTCAAATTTTCGTGGTTTCTCTCTCCTCTTTAGCACCTCCACCTACCTCCATTTCAGCTGCAGCCCCAAGGTGAGTTATTTAATATTATTTTAATATTTTTTATTAATTTTTTATGATTTTTCAATAGTTTTCATCATGAAAACTCCCCTTTCATGGATTTAACCATGGATTCAACCTCAAGAACCTCAAGTTCAATTCAAGAAGATGATCTAACCATATTACATACTGTTTTCCATGATTCTAATCCATTATAATTGTTTATTGCGTTATTTTTTATATTTTTAACCAAGCAAACACGAGATTTATCCGATTAAATGGATTAAATCCATGGTTTCAAGGGTAAAAGCAAATATAGCCATGGATTCCCTATGTTTTATTTATTTTTTTAGCATATTAATGTTTATTACATGTGTTTCATCATCAAAATAAATTTTGTTTTGCTGTTTAGATAATTTTTATGGTTTTTTATGCTTAAATCATATTTTTTTAGTGTTTCTTAAATTTCTGCATATTTTAATTTCAGATCAGTAGAAAGCATGTTAGTCCGTATTAAAATATTCATTAAAAATTTCTGATTTTTTTATATGTGATACAAAGATATGTCAGTAAACTACTGTAAAAAATTCAGATGTTTTGGGATTCGGGAACCCTGCTAACAAAATACAAAGTCAAATCGGCATTTCTGCTGATTAAAATTGTTGTTTAATTTCAAGCCTAACTTGCAGATGCATTATTTCTCTCATCCTATATCTGATTCAAAATCCGTAAAATACAGTAGCTTTATGTTGATGTGAAATATCTATTGTAAAATTTTCATAATTTTTTGTCTTTTTTTGATATTTTTCCTCTGTCAGAAAGTCAGATTCATCTTTTAAAACTCATTATGATTTATTAAAACCCTAATCTCACTTGTACTGATCATAGATCTCAAACCGTAGATCCGATTCATGATCTATATAAAAAAAAGTTCATTATGTTTATGTCTACTATTTACTACTGAAATTTCAAAATTTTTTGATAAAGTCTGCTATTTGTTTTTGTATTTCCAACCGGAAGTACCTGTTCTAAGTAAGTTTATATTCATTAAATTTTAGTCCAGATTGCCAGAAGGGTTTCTCCATAACCGAAGATGATTTTTCCTATCTGTAAAAGAGATATTCTCTGTTTTTCTGTCTAGTTTACCTCTGTAAAATTTCAAAATTTTTTATGGTGAATTGACCCCAGATTCGGGTCTGACACTGAAACTGGTCTGTGACCATGGGTAAAAATAGCTTATTTTAGGGTTTTAATGCAATTTTTGAATTAGAATAATGTCAAAAATATATTTTTATGATTCTAATCTGGTTTTAGGGTGATAACAAGTGTAGGTGTCAATTTTTATCAAATTTGGAATCCATTTGATGCTTGAATCAATCAAATTGCAAAACAGGGTGCCTGCAGGATCCCGAAACACTGCCAAAATTGTGATATTTGTGATATTTCTTGATTTTCGTGTATAAGCTCACAATTTTAGGGTTTGTTAATGTTTAGAATCATATTAGGGTGTTTTATGTTTGATTTTATATTATTTTCAATCATAAATCCTAAAGTTTTTATTAAAATCTATTTCAGAAAACCCTGATTTCAAGGCCATAGTCTTGCCATCAGGGGCAATTTGGTCATTTGACCTAAATTTCGAAATTCTAAACCCTAATTTTCATGTTTTTAATCATGTTATCTCATATTTGGTTTAATTTATCCTCATTTTAATTTCAAAAGTTGTATTTTAACAAATATCTTCTTGAAAACCCTCGTTTCAAGGCCATAGACTTGCTATCAGGGGTATTTTGGTCATTTTGACCACAATTTCGAATTTTCAAATCCTATTTTCATATTTCTTCAATTTTATTTCATATTTCATTAAGTTTATATCAGGAAGTCATGGAAAAATGCTTATATCAAGCAAAATCCAGTAATTTCTAGATATTATTAGATAAACCTAGAAAAGCCGATATTTCTTTACTAACAAGTTTTCTTGTTTTGTAGGGATATTGAAGACTTTACTTTCCTTTAAATTCCTGTATTTAAATTCAATTAGTGATATAAATTATAATTAAATTTAGAATAAGAATTTCAATTCCTGCATAGAATATGATTTGCATTGCATATAATTTAATTCTGCAAATTTTAATATCTTATGAATGTATCATTCATGCATATTTTTACAAATTTACTATGGTTTACACGAACGGCACGTGCACAAGCTCTTATGGAGTTGACAAACTCAGTGAAATTTGTATTTATGGCCATAGTCAGAATACGAATGAGACTCAGATTTGTCATCTTCGTATTAGCCACATTCAGCCTACACTATTAGGCTAACTTCAAAATGCACTGCATTTCTCAAAAATATAAAAGAATTTTCTCAATTTCTCAAAATCAAGACTTTCAAATCCATATTCATTCATTACATTCATTTTCAAATTCCAATTCTCATTCAGAGAAATAGATTTTCTCAAAATTTTCAAAGTCTTATTCAGAAATTGATTTTCTCAAAACTCTGAGCTTTCAAATGATATTTCAAGTATTTTTTAAAGTTCAAAAATCATGATTTTTCAAGTTATATATATTCAATTTCAAAGTTTAAATTCAGAAAAATCAAGTTTTCCAAAGTTACTTGAAATTCCTCAAAAATCCATTTTTACAAAACACTTGGATTCTTCATAAATTGATTTTTACTTTCTCATAAACATTCTCTCAATCACGATTCACGATTTTCCAAGTGACATCTTTTCTAAGAATTTTTCAAGTATTTCAGTTATTCTAAGCAAACATCATGTTTTCAAATCTGCATTTTCAGAAAATTCATAGCACATGCCTGATTCTTTGTGCATTTAGGAAATAGAACATGATTTAGACAAATTGAGCAAAGCTAAGCACACTTTTGATTCTTGGTTCAATTACCCCTGGTAAAGGCGCCAGGAACGGTTGAACCTCGTACCGACAGGCGAGTCTCATTCCTCGGAATTATCTTGCATTTTAAAAACGGAGGTGACTTATTTTCAAAAATCTTTTTCAAAGGTCAGTTTGACTTGCAAAAGTAAAATTTTGCGATGATAACAAGTAGCCACTAACTTGAAACCAATGATTTATTATATTTTCTATAAAATTGATTATCAAGTATCATTCTGCACGCAGGACAAATTTTTTGTCTTTGGTTATAACAGTCATAACTCTCACTTTCGTACTACCAATAAGGCCTTTTTTTTAGATACCTCCAAGATATCTAAAAGGTCTCTATAGAAGGACTTGGTTATTGGTGATTCTATTTAAAAGTTATATTTATTTTACTGTAATGAGTCGTCTAAGAAAAATCAAGACAACATGAAAAATATAATATAAATCAAGATAAAAACAAAAAAACTCAAGTATAAACATGGAATATTTATTTTTAATCATGCATCAACACATGAAAAGTATTTAAATGTCATCTACAGTCATAAAAAGACATCATATGATCATAACACATTTTTAGAATCAAGACTATCGAAATAAACAATATATTTTGTATAGAATAACTAGTTTAAGATGCTAGCATGCGAAAACACCATCAAACACATGAAATAATTTTGTACGAACATGATTCATATTGTAAACACATGCAAGAAAGAAAATATATATCCAATCATGTTGGAAAAAAATATTTAACTATCTAAAATTATGTATGAACACAAAACTATGTATTTTGGATTACCTGATTTTTTGATTTAGCCATCCGAGTATAGATTTACCAAAAATGATTTTGCAAATCTGTTTTAAAGCATGATATTAAATTAAAAATACTTTTAAAACCTTTTTCAAACCTATTCCATATCTATTCTACCATGGATCAGCCTGTAGAATCAGCAAGATGACTGTTTATGCATTTGTATTCAATCTATGCTACGTGTAGGATGAATCCTATCTGAAATGTGTTGTCAGATGTACCAACACCTTAATCTCCCATCTTAGCACCTTGGAGAAACTTCAATGGTTGTTAAAAAAGATCTAAGAAAGAAGTAGATGGAAGAAAAAGAAGAAGAAGAAGAAGAAGATGGAGAATTCTAATGAGAATGAGAGATGAATGGAGAACTAACCTTGTTAATCTTCCTCATGGGGGTCTCTATTTATAGATGGGGTTAGGCAAGAGTCACATCTCTAATATAAGATGTTAATATCTATTAATCTTTTTTTATTAATAAAATAAGAAAATAAATTATGGATCCTAATTCATTAAATTTTGAAATTAATTAAGTTAAAGAAGAAAAGTGAAAATTTCTTACCCTGACTTGGGCTTCAGTGTCAGGGTAATCTTCTGGGAAGCCTATAGACCCAAAGACTCAATAGAATTTGACATTTAAATAGTCGTATCGATAGCCCTTGAAATATAGATAGATGTGGTGGTCTTATATTTAATCGTACATACAAAGATCAACAAGAAATTTTAGTTGACGTCAAAAAATATTGATTTTTGACTTACAACTAGGCATGAACTTTGATCGATGATAAAACACTCAAACCAACACCGATTTAGGCATGTAGATAGTCCATTTCAATGCCCTTAAAATTAAGGACATCAAAGTCAACTCTGATTTAATAGGTGAGTCACTGATCAACCAAAATTTTTGTTGAAACAATATTGACGTTGTTCGAAGTGTCCCACACTATGGGTCTAATCCAATGAGATTGGATCCAAGTATCCTAAGTTATATCTAACCTGATTAATCCCTAATTATATCCAAATATTATAGATTATATCCAACCTAATTGAGTTGGATCCAAATACCATTAGTTAAATTCACTACCTAATTTAAGGTTCAAATCCATATTGGACCCGAATGCTAGGATTTAGATCCAAGTTCAATATCCATGACCTAAACATATACAAATCATTTACTTTTTTGTTTAGTCTATATATTTTAAATTTTATAATTATTCTTGCAATGTTTTTTATAACTTGAGACTTAATTTTATAATAATTTGAAATCAAGAAATTCCAGAATTTCAAAAAAATCAAGAAATTGAATTCATGTCATGGATACATATAATACTCATTATTTATTCATTTTAATTGCCAAAGAAAAATCTCGAGTTTTACACTATGAGACTGAATTATATCTAAACATAAACAAAATCCAATTTGGATAATCTGAGCTATGCTAAGGCCATCTTTGATAAGGTAGTTACCCCATTCGGATCATCCAAAAGTAATTTGTTACATTTGGATGATGTTTGTTACCTTTGGGTCTCTGTCTATAGGATACGATTTGAATCTCTTGAATCTGTCCTATTAGTTTGGTTTATATATTGTAACTGCTTTGTACCTTGTATCTTTATCAAAATAGTGGAGATTGGTGAGCTTCCATCTTTGGACGTAGGCCTTCATGGCCGACTCTCTCTCTCTCTTTCTTTGGTTTCCCTCAGCACGTCATCACACCTCCCTGCATCACTTTAGTACCAGTCCTGCCATTTTCAACTGGTAGTTGGCAAAAAAACATAGCAATTCCAACAAAAATAAAATAGATCATTTTCAACCATTTTTTAGTCAATCACTAGCTGAAAACATGGTGGCAATGGGGTTTGGGAGATGATGTAAATAACTGAAAATTAAAGAAATAACAGAAAAAAAAGAAACTTAACTCGTTTCATATCAAACTCAGCTCTGCCCTAGACTTAGATTTCTATTTTTTTATAGATGATAGTTTTCTAATTACATTCAAAAGAAACTACTTGTTTTGATAACTTCTAAACAAATCAAATTTAACTATAGATATGATTCACTCACAATGTTCCAATATCCATTATAAAGATCCAAATAACTAGCATCTAAACTAAAAATAAATAGATTTAAAATGATTCAATAGACCCAGGTCACACAATTCCACTCTTGCATCAGGGGAGCAAATACCCTTTATAAATCTAGTTTTCATAAAAGCCATGTTCATAAATCATAGTTTTGTATCATCGACATGGAGCACAAAACTAGGTTTTATTCAAAAGGCTTCTGGCATAATCTGAATGACTTAAGAATAGCATGATTTTAGTTGTTAAAAGTAGTTTATCACAACAAAATATGGTGTTGTCATTTATACCGACAGTTAAAAATACTAATTTATTTTTAGTTTTGATAGTGCCTTTATGTGTTCGTTTAGTTTATTTAATTTGCTTGTGTTTGCCAAGAAGAAACTTTTGAAAACTTTTAGAATTTCCTAACAAGTACGTGGCCTGTAAATTAACAGTTTTTTCAACTATGGTTGGAACTCATTTCATTATGGAGATGAGCCCACAATATTTGAAGCAGCCCACATGTAGAACCAAGAGGGCTTTAGGGCTCATTTTGAATACTTATCAGGACTTGATAAGAAAATACAAACATTTAGCAAATCTAATCCAATCATTTTGTGGTGGGAGCAGGCCGTCGATGGAGGCTTCTACTCTATTAATTGAAATTTACAGATTGGTATAATTCTTTTTAGCCCCTTGGTTTGATTGTTTTTCCTTTCCCAACCTACTACCAAAGTTTTTATATACTACCTATAAAGAAGATGTTATGCATACTACAATCGAAACCAAGGAAACCACAAGATAAATAGAGAAAAAAAACAAGACACATGATTTATGTGGTTAAATAGAAAAAAAGAACAAGACACAAGATTTATGTAGTTAAACACTTAGGTTTACGTTCACGTCCACATCCGCGTGCAAAATGAGGAGCAAAATCCACTAGCAAGATGTGAGAAAAAACATAAAAGTGAAATATAGAGCTCTCAAAACCCTAATCCCCAATACACCCAAAACTCTCATACCCACTATAAAAAAGGATGTGGCAATACATATGAGGAAGGTTATGCAAATACCTAAAATTTAAAAAACATTTCATGCCAAAACCTTATGTTTCTGGCCTTTTCAAGGTATTTTTAACTTCATTTTCATTTGCAACCTTCAAAATGACATTCTTAGAGTCTTTTATCTGAATGGCAAATTAAATAAAAGAATTTTAACTTTTGAACAAGCCAAAAATTAGGTCAATATGATATCCTAATCAAAAGTTATGACCGAAACAAGGTGACTTGTATAGTCAAAACCATGTTCTCAACTATATCTCACTTTTGATGCATTTCTACCACGAAAATGATTGAATCTAGGTTTTCAACAAAAATAAAATTAATGTTGAGGATGTCAGCTTTTCAATATATAAAAAATCACCTCAATTTGATATTTGGATGAAAAGTTATAGCCAAAACAAACTGACATGCTACTAACAACAAATTAGTTGTCGTAAGAGGTGATTGCAACAAAAAACAAAACAGAACCAAAAAGTTATATGGGTAGGAACTGATAATACATTAAATACATTAGAAATTAAACATCATATGCATGTAATTATCCACATTTTTCATAATGAAAACCCATGTTTATGTTAGTCCAAATGATAGGGAGCTACGTTTTAAATTTCGTCCAATTCTGAGTTAAATTGGCGAAGTTATGAGCATTTTTGTGTAATGGAGCAAAATCTGTCGAGATCCAGATCCAAACCCATTTAAAGCATGACATCATTTCAGATTTTGGAATAGATTGAATCATAATATCCCGATCCTTAAGCCCATTACCGTTTCTCTAAAGGGGGCGCCCAATAATTTTTAAGAATGCTTAAGTGTTTTGAAAATAAATTTGCATAAAGAGTGTTTTTGAAATTCTAAAAAGAAAGAAACAAATAGGAGGATGCCTCCCTTGCTGAAATTTTGTCCAAGATTTTTTAGAGTTCTCATCAGCAGCCCCATCTCCATTTTCGAATCCCATTGTAGTACGATTTAGCAAATTTAAGTACAAATTGAGGTAACTTCATAGTTACACATCACTATTGCATTAAACATATAAATCGTTGCTTCAAATGTACAAATTGTTGTAAATCGTAAATCGTAAATCGTAAATCATAAATGTATAAATCATGAATCATAAATCATAAATCGTAAATTGCAATTGCTTCAAACGTATAAATTGTTGCTGCATCGAACAAATCACTACTGTATTAAATGTATAAATCATTATTAAATTCAAACTTATAAATCATTATAGAAATTTAGCCTTCATAAGTACATATCGTTGTAATGTTTGGCCTTCATAAGAACAAATCGTGCTAATTGTTTTTTGAAGCCCAGAAGGTGGATAGGTACAAATTAATTTGTTTTAGTATGAAAATAGGTGTTATTTAGCATGAATAGTACAACCAGTTGTGAGATTTAGCATTCAGATTTATAAATTGATTTGTTTACATAACAAATCCTTTCACAAAACTCACTGAAAGGACACAAGTTTTGCTAATCCGACAGTGGAGGAGAAACACCTAGAAGGTAGATGCAGTCGATGGTGGCAATGGTGCTCCGACTACGCTCCGACGATAGCAGACGACAAAAAGGGGTGTTTCGACGACAACAGACGATGACAAAGCGGTGCTCTGACGGAAGCAGAAGACAACAAAGGGTGATTCCGCGGCAGAAGACGATGGCAAAGGTTGCATCGTCAAAGGGATCTTCTGTTATAACATATGGTGCATCGTCAAAGGGTGATCCAAAACGTTTAGGGTGACATATTGCGAGGAGATTTTGTTAAAGTAGAAGAGTTTACTCCTTAGGGCAAAAACAATGATGATTTTAACCCTTTCTGGCAAGAGGACATTTTTGTCCTTTACTCAAAGCATCATTTTATGGCGCTAATGGTGGGAAAGATACTTAAGTCTTTGCAAATACAGCAGACTTCGATGCTAAGTGATGCTGACACACACAAGGAAATGAACCCCACGTGTTTACATACGTGGTGCTCATTCAGACCTGAGAACATGCACATGCATGTTTCAGGGAGAAACATATAACTTGCTTCGATCTTCTATGTATTAGAGCATCAAGGTTAAAGTGTTTGCCCAAAGTTTTCACTTATGGTGCCCTTGGGGTGGTCGTGAGGGTGCTGAGATGAAGGCATCCGATAAAACACCACTAGGGTATGGGTGTCTTTAAAGCTTTCAGAGGTGGACCACATAAGGTAGGGTGATTGTGGAGCCCCACTCTGGGTTTTTTCTCACCTTGGTGAGGGTTCCTTGTCATAAAAAAGTCTTCACTTATGGTATGTTTAAGAGGTTGGATCTTGTATTCAAGGATTTGATGTGGCATGAGGAGGTGTTGTTGTGATATAGATTTTGCACCTCAATTAAAGGTAATAAAACAATAGAAAATGACCATATTGTCCTTGTAAAATAGTGCATTTTCCAAAATGCTTAACAATTTGACAAAATTCTTCACATATCCAAAATCTTTAATTCCTGACTTTCTAAGACATTTTTTCTCTTTGCACATGTGAACCTGCTGAAGTTCGTGTGATGTATAGGTATGTTGTAAGAAGTTTGCAACCTTTCTATAAAAAGGAGATTTGAATGATCATTTCACGAACCTCATCAATTTTGCATAAAACAAATTTGCAAAACTAATTGTCTTTCATCCCAATAAAGGAGATTCACATATCAAACATGTGCATTTCCTGAGGTTCACAACCTCTATGTGAACCTTCTCTAATTAAAAGATTCTAGCTTGGCAGATTTGCCCAATGCATTTGCGGTAGTCCTGAAATTTGCTTGTACATCATGCAAACCTCCATAAATATAGTACGACCTTCACAAATATAATATGACCTTCACTAAGATACCCTGTGAACCTCCCTTAAGTAAATATGCCTCAAGGAGCTTTGCAAATGTGTGCTAACATTTGCAATCATATGTTGCAAATGTTCCTAATTGATGTTTGCACCCATATTCAACCTCCACAAATATAGTATCTTCGCAAATATATTATGACTACGAAGAAAACCTACGAACCTTTTTTAACTAAATACTCTTCACGTACGTTCACAAATGTCTGCTGACATTCACAAATTTCTATTGTGAATGTTGTTATTCTTTTGCAGACATCATCGTTATGTTCTCAAGATGATTTTCGAACATCCTCTGTATATGAGTATCTTCTGACCTCATTTATGGACTTGCCGAACATTCGCACATTGAACATGAGATTCACAAATTTTTTCAAGACTTTAATATGAATTTTTTTATTTTTTTGTGAATCTCTATACGAGCATTAAATGCATTGCTTCATTTTTTTAAAAGTGATGGTTTGCATTTCAAGGCTATGTTTGCATAAACTAAGGTTTTTGTTGTCCCCAACTCATTTTTTCTTGACAAAATTTTTCAGTGCTTTTGTTTGATCTCCTTCATGCGACGACACTTCATCAATGACTTTTTGAGCATTCGAGACATCATCATCGGCAAGATATTTTGATAAGCATATCTTTAATGGCTGAATCTATTACTTTTTGGAATTTTTGACATAAATCAATTATTTTTTGAAACATTTGCATGAATAAGTTATTTTGTAAAAGAATTATATAGTTCTCAAGTTATGTTTGCATGTTTAATAGCCTATTTTGTGTTTTTGTTTGTTTAATTCATTTTCACGCGGATCTCTGTTTCTCACTTTGGTTTCTTAATTTGGAATGCTTTCATTTTTATGTGGTTGTTTATCTTAAGTGGTCATGAGCTTTATATTACAGAAAATACGTATTTAGTGCATTTTTTGTCCTTAATTATTAAATTTATTGAATATAGTTCTTTATGAAAAGTGACTGATGGATTCTGAACATCTTAATGCTTATGAGCTTGTACTTTTCTATGGAACCCCTTATGGGAAAATTTACAATAGATGATATCACGTGCTCTTTTTTTGTGCTTTCAATTTCATCACTATGGCCATATATTATGATATAATGTATAACTTTTCAGTGAAAACTAAATAACGACTCTTGCTTCATTGTGAATGGTTCATGTCTGTTTATTTTGCATGTTTTCAATATTTTAATGTAAAGAGTTGATACCTACTTTTGTTTATTTTATTTCAACAATAGTAATTCTCTCTTAACAATGAACTCTGAGAGATTTTTTTTTAACATATAACAAGATCACCAACTTGTTGTTTATAACTCGTGTCATGAATAAATATACAGTATATTATTGGTTGCTATGAACATGAATTTTATATGGATCACTAGTTTCTTCATTTTATTTTTGTTAAAAAAAAAATATTTTACAATAAAATGATGATTGAAGAGACTGTCATAGAGGCAATACCTAGTAATGGAACAAAGCAAACAAAGGAAAAAAGAGATTATACACTGGTTGATCGGTCCTACTATGGAGTATGGAGGAGCCTTGACACATGGATAGAGATGAAACTTGCTCCATGGCTATAAGTATATGTGTCTGACATATTCCACAATAAATGTAGCATTATTAAGTGGAAGACCAACTAAAGATCAACACTCAAATAAAAAGTAGCTAAGACCGTTAGTGGCAATAAGAACAACTACTAAAGCTACAAAAAAGGTTGACAAGTTTGTGTTCAAAATCATGTCTTCCATCACAAAGTCATCTAAAGAGGGGTATTCATCTGTGTACTGGTGAAGAAGTTGAATGAGCCATTGATTGATTTTGAGGTTGTTTCTAACCTCAATGGCCGACTAGAGGAAACATGAGATGTGGCCACCTACAGTGCCAGAAATGAGATGAAGAGAAAGAGTGTGTGGATACCATGAGAGTAGAAAGGGTGATAGATGTACCTTGGTAATGGGAGGATGTCAAGGTTGAGGTGGAGGAGAATATGGAGAAGATAGAAGGTGGAGATGCTTTGATAGAGAATGATATTGATAGTCCTCAATCAAAAGAGAAGGAGAGTGAGTGTCCTTTTACAGAGGAGGATCTTTTTTAAAACAAGGAGACTGGGGAGAGTACACAAAAGGATCCTTAGAAGGTTGATGCTGAGAGATCAGAGAAGGATCCTCAAGGGTTTAAGGAGGTGAAAGATCAGCCCTTGGAGGAGCAAGTGCATGCTTCGAGGAAGAGGTCACAACGACAAACAAAGTCTAGAGCTTGTAGACAAATATTTTCTTCATTTGTTAATATGTGCAATATGTTTGTAAGATATTTGCATTCAACTAGTTTGAATATAAACATACATTCATTAAATTATCACATATATATACATGTGTGTGTGTGAAGTATATTTGTAAAATAACTATTTTGATTCTTGCAATTCAATCTTTAAAATGTTATATGTGTGTGAAGCATATTTGTAAGATAACTATTTTGAATATTGCAATTTATTGATTAATTTATCATATATGTTTGAAATATATTTTTAGGATAACTAGTTTGAATATAAACACACATTCATTAAATTGTCATATATGTGTGTGTGAAACATGTTTGTAATACAAATAGTTTGAATATTAGAATTTAATGATTAATTTGTCATATATGTGTGTGAATTAAATTCGAGTGTTATATTCAATAATTAAATTATGATATTTGATTGATTCTATGCAAATTTTATTATGATTATAGGATCCACAACCTAAAAAAGTTGATGATCTATAACCTAAAAAAAAAATAGAGGAACCAATAAGCCTTATGCATTGATTATACTATTTTCAAGCATGAGTGGTTCTTAACACTGTCAGAGGAAATGAAAGACCGACTGTATTGAATGAATTTTGCAAAAAATCTTGATGCTTACACCATGAAAAATTGATCATAGTCTCATAGATTTTATGGTGAAGTTATGGAATCTGGGAACCAACACATTTAACTTCTTTGATTTTGAGACAATCATCACCTTGGAAGATGTGACACACATTACTAGATTGAAGTTCCACGAGGAGTCAGTGAATGCACATCAGTTTGGAGAGTTCAAGCGCCTTTGTCAAATTTATTTGAAAATAACAAAGGCTTCATTTGGAGGTAAAAGGTTGAAGTTGTCATGGTTAAAGAACAATTATGACAACTACAAGGCAAGGAAAATAAAAGAAAAGTTAGTTTGCATTAGAGGAAAGGTCCGTCATAGGGTAGACAAGGAGTTGAGGGAATTTTTTCTCTACTTCTTTGGAACATGTGTATTCATTAACATTGGTTGGAAGTCGATCTGTGTGTCATATATAGAACTGATACACGACCTGGATCACGTCGATGAATATTTATGGGGAGCAATTTCACTTGCCCACCTATATACAAGTTTGAGTCAAGTGAAGCGTGAAAGAAAAAACTTCACCAACATGTTGGTAATGTTGGATATATGAATATTGTTTTGATTTAATTGATATGAAAACATGATTTTGTTATCTTCATGTACTAATTTATGTATTGATACTTACAAGTTTGGATATGGGTGCATATATCCATTAGAAGACCCCTTGGATATGACCCAGTCCTTCAATTTCTAGGTATTGCTATATAGAGTAGATCCAATGTTGGAGAAAACTTAGACATAGAGAAAATGGAAGAGGGACAAGTCCTTAATTGAAAAAGGCTATTTGCACTGCAAAGTTGTGCATGCCGACTAAAGCACATGTAAGTATACATGAAAGAAGTGATTATATTTTTATAAATAATATAATATAAGATTTTAACCATGAATGAAACTTCATTCTTTAGGTAACATAGTGCCTCTATAGAGAATATGTAATGTAGGAGGATGTGGTTGTCCAAGCATGGTCCTCACGATGAAGGACATTTTGTTACACAATATGAATGAAGTTGAACACCAAATGGTCAGTCAAGTGGTCTGACAGTTTGGGTATGCTCGACAACAACCCTGTCAGCATGTTTGAAAGATCAATCAAATGATTACTCCATATTATTCTCCTTCAAACTTGAAAACTGACATGATAGTAGTGATAACATCAACTTGTATTTCACGGTATACCATCGCTAGGAGAACATAGTTGCTGACAACCAATGGTTGCTAAGCAATTCCAACACAAAGAGGGGCATTGACATGGTAATACACTTATACATATATTAACTTTATTTACAAATTTATTACCTCGTACACTTATATATATATATATATATATATATATATATATATATATATATATATATTACAAATGAAAGAAGGATTAGAAAATCATAGCAAGTAGATAGAAGCTTAGAAGGACAACAAGTGGAGTGGATTACAGACTTAACTCTTGCAAAAGTTGAAATCCATAGGCTGCATAATCTGCTTGAAGCAAATGACGTCATTATACATAATCAACAAGTGTTTTTGCAAACTCAAGCATCATTGTTCTCTAGCAAGGGTAGGAAGTTTAAAGAGCTAAGAGTATAAGGATAGGATATGTAGCATCCACAAGAGTCACACGACTTGGATTTTTTGCAGGTATGATCAGATTAACAAACAATTTTCTGTTGTATAGATACATTCACAAAAGGTTATAATTTGTATATACTTTTGTTTGTATAAACTTTTGTTTTATTGTTTGAATGTATATACTATGAATGAGTGGATGTATATATAAATTATAATAGTTTTTTTTTACTGTGAATGTATGAACGTATATATAAATTATAGCAAGTTTTTTATATATTTTTTATACTGTGAATGTGTCAATGTTTGAATGTATATATTATGGATGTGTGGATGTATATACAAATTGTAATAAGTTTTTTTACTATAAATGCATGGATGTATATACAAATTATAAGTGGTTTTTTTAGAATTGAATATATGCATTTATGTAAATAACAAACGTTTAAATTGTATTCAAACATGAAGACATTCTTACATCAGAGTTTGTGATTGTCCTCATGTTATTTGCGGACTGCGATATAAACTTTAATAATTAGACAACATTCATACATCAATTTTGCTAACCATAGGACATTCACAACTAAAGACTTAACCTTACAATTGGATGACACTCACACATTAGAGTGTGCAAACCACAAGATCTTCGCAACTGAGGGCTCAAACTTACCAATTAGATGACATTCGCAAAGCTAAGGATGTTCACAACATATGTTTTCAAAGTTTGCATCACATACTTGCAAAAGTCATTTTTTAATAAAAAAGAGGTTCACATACAATCAACACATATTTGCGAAGCTAAAACCATATTTGAGAAGGTGAACACGTATTTAGCATATTTGCAAACTCCAACATATATTTTTGGATGTCATTTTTCAACTTTAAGTTACTGTATACTTAAAAGAGATCTACATGCAATTAATGCACGAAGGTCAAGACGTTCACATCACATATTTGTGAACTTAGACATGTATTTGTGAATATCCTCTATATGCAAACTATGACCTATATTTGCAAATGTCCCCCATTTCACTTAATGCTATATGCGAACATCACCACGATTGTCAGATGCTACTCCTATTAAGGTAATCATTTGCATAACTTTGTAAGTATCATCGACAAGCTAACTATATAGTAAATTTTATGTAAAGAAGGTAATATACAATAAAAAATTATTAATAATTATAGGTTAATGTTAGTGTCAAAATCATAAAACATCGGATTACATATCAATAATGACTCATTAAATCTCACATTTCCTTCATCTCAGATCAAGGTCCTCTGGTCTCCTCTTCTATTTTTTTTTGTCATTCTTTGCCTTTTGTTTAGCCTCTGGACCTTTTATGATAGTTGGTTTCTCTTCCCTTACCTTTGTTTTGTGCAACAATCTTTTTTTTCTTATTTGCCTCATTACCCTCTGTCTTCTTTTGGGTTTTCCATTTTTGCATATCTTTTTTTTTTTCAATTTCTTGTAGTAATTGACTATATGCACCATCTAGTATGTTGCATCAGCCTGAAAAAAATGGTTATTAGTAGACAACTAATTAGCTTGCATCTAAAAAATATAACAAAACATGACATATAAACATATATCTCCGTGAAATTGAGTTTCATATTTCTGCCCAAGTACTACATGTACAGTAGGATAAATATGCCTTAATCAACCATGTAACAATCATATACAGAGTCAACAACATATACATAGGGATAACAGTGGACCGGAGTGGGGGCGGGGGACAAGGTCTCTACCCTTGCCTCGTCTTAAAATTTTATACCCTGCACGGGTTTTGATTTTAACCTTTATCCTCGGTTCATTCCCCTTTCATGTCCTCTATCTCTGGTCTAAACGGGGCAAGGTAGGGCAGGGCCCCTTTTCCTCGGTCCTTCTGTTGTCGTCGCCTTTTGCCGTTAGAGGAAAGAGAGGAGAGAAATAGGAGCTTGCAAAACTCATTAGAGGAAGGAGAGAGGAGAGATTCGAGAGAGGGTTTTATGTTAGGGTTATATATATATATATATATATATATATATATATATATATATATATATATAAGGATATAATAGTTATCTCTTTAATGGAGATGGAGAGGGGTGAGGCGAGGCAGGGCGGGGGCAAGAGTAAGTCCATCCCCACACAGGTTTTGATTTTAATCTCCATCCTTGGTCCATAACTTGTTTCATGTCCTCCATCTCCTATCCAAACAGAGCGAGGTAGGGCAATGCCCTATTTCTCCTCGGTCCACTCTCTTTCATATGGAGTTAACAAATATGTGCAAAGTAATTACCTATTATCTTATTGAGAAACACCATCCATGGGACATGCCATCCAATTAGAGTAAGTATCGTAGCCAAAGCACTCTGTAAAAAAATAAACTTAGAACTCAATAATAATCCTACCAAATATAATAGAAAAATAAAGCTATTATTAAAAAAATAAAAAAATTATACAACCTCAAAACTTTTTAACTTTTATATCAATCTCTCAAAGAACCCAGTATTAATTGCCACAACTGAGAGAAATTAAGATCCACAACATAAATCAAGTTGAAGACATAAGCACACATGGTATGTGATGTAAACGTAAATGTAAGTATGTAATATTGTTAAAAAAAATAAATTTAATATTCTTCGTAAAGATATAACAAGTTTTGATTCTCCAAGAAAGAACGAACCCCTTCTTGCATAGCAAAACATTCAACCATTGCTGTGAACGATGTTAAGTCATTAGTTTCTCTTAGTCAATAGAAAAATATCAGGACTACCACTTTCAAGACTTACTGAGAAATACAAGATAAGGTAAATGGTTTTTGGCAATTGCATTGTTGCTGCCATGTCCTATCAATAATTTTTTGTATGAATCTTTCTGTATGCTACATAATCAACATATGTGATACATTCATATTAGATTTATATGATTCCACATACAAACATAAGAAACAAACAAATGAACATATAAACCTAATACTTACATCACTACTCAACAAAGTGTTCATAAAAAAGTCATGCTTAGGCTACTAAAAAAGTGTTTATGTGTCGAAATTGCTATTTGTCGTCTCTATCTCCCTCCCTCTCTCTAAAGAGAAACCTACCCATGTGTCAAAATTGAATGTTTCAAGAGTCAAATATTATAGAATCAAACATATAAAACACATCTATATGTTAAATTTGAGAAAGCATGAAAAAAATCTACAAAAGCTTAATATGATGACTGTAGGCAGGGATTGGTACAAGCAGCTAAAATTTTTATAACTCAAAAGATCACATTTTTACATCATAAAGGCATGATCTGAGGCTTGATCCTTAACAAACAAATCATGTTGAACACATCTATGAGGTTAGATTGAGTCAATACAATTTGCACCTATGATTTCTAGCTGATTAATTTTGTACCTTCATTTTTTTTAAAGAAGTTTCTTACCTTCATTAGTAGCCAATACACATATATATATATATATATATATATATATATATATATATATATATATATATATATATATATATATATATATATATATATATATATATATATATATATATATATATATATATATATATATATATATATATATATATATGAGCGCAGGTCGTATGTTTGGGGACATTCCATATCCGCAGCTTCAATATATTCATAGGTAACACTGCAAAAGGAAAGCAATCGAGTGCTCATCGAAATAAAGGTGAGCTGTTGAGTAATTCATTCCATCTCCATTCTTCTCCTGAGTCGGCACTTGGTAGGCAAACTACGTCCAAGTGATGGAGTGATAAGATAATTTTAACCTTTTAACTGCTGTAAAGATATCACTAAAGTTCACGAGTGCATCAGTTCTTAAAACAGTGCAAATAATTATTTAGTTTATTTCGATACCCGAATGTTGGTGTTAGAGACTTAATAAGGCAAGTAAAATATAAAAACGAGTTGAGGCCATACAACATGGCAGTGTTGGAGGTCACGCCACTACTTATTCTTCCTTCGTGTTTTACATGATGGCTAGATCTTTGGCGCTTGTGCTTTTTCCCTTTTCACTTTGCCTCCCTCGGAATCCCAAGGTAGCTTTTAATGTCATCTTTCCTCTTTGTTAATTAGACAAACTGTCCTTTCTCAACGATCAATCTCTTACGTCCTCTTCTCGAGAACTTCAGTAACAAGCACTCACTCACCCACGCGCACATGCTCACACACACACAGAGATAACTCACGATGCCTTGTTATTTGAGAGCGGATAAGGTCCAAGGAACCTTGGACAGAAACACCTGGATGCCATTCATCATGAAAATGAACGGCACCCAATGCCCCCTGTTTTGGATGATTTCTCGCAGTTCCGTTCTGCGTCGTTGATGCCGTTCAGCAAAGTAAACGGCATCAGAATTTTTTGTGGGGCCCATCTAGGTAAAGGTTTGTTTTGAAAGGCAAGCTGGGGTTAGGCTAGGGATGGCAGTGGACCGGGGGACAACGGGCCCCACCCTGCCTCGCCTCGTTTGGACCGGGGATGAAACGGGAATGGAGGCCGGGATGAAGGTTAAAATCTATCCCCATGGGGGGATGGAGGCGGAGATGAACTTACGCTTTCTCCACCCGCCCCATCCCCATCCCAATCCCTGCCTTGCCCTGCCCCGCCCCGTCTCCAATCCTTCAAGGTATGATTATATAGACCGAGGGGAAACAAGCCCCCGCCCCGCCTCACCCCCGTTTGGACCGGGGATGGAGGACTTGAAATGGGGATGGGACGGGTGGAGATTAAAATCCATCCCCGTGCGGGAATGGAGGCGGGGATGGAGGTTCAGATTTTGAGATGGGGCGGGGGTGGAGACCTCATCCCCTGCCCCAGTCCACTGTCATCCCTAGGTTAGGCAGATCCCCTACCAGATATCTCTTAAGCCCCATGTAGTAGAGGGATTCTAACATAGACCTTAGCTTGGCACAGGACCAAGCTTACCACATGGGATACCACCTCGGTAAAGATCATCCTTTTAGATGAGTTTTTGGTGCCATTCATGTCCATGATCAACGACATCCAAAGAGTCTTGGACAGTGTTCTGTCCAAGGCTTGAACCTGATCCACTCCTTATTATTGAGCTAAGAGGATTGACAGTTTTTTGTGTGAAAAATAGAAAGTAAAATTACAAAAAGTAAAAATAGTGGTTGCTTTTTAGCCACCAAATGCACATTGGATGAAAAAACAAACACCCAAAAGTGTTGATTGTGACAAAGCTGAACTAGTAGTAACACCAATGGGGCTTTGCTTGTCTGGTAGGAGCAGCTAGTGCACGTCACTTTGTGTTGGAACTTTGCAGGTTCAAAAACCCAATGGTATAGTTGTATAACTGGTAGGAGTCTGCCTAACCCCAGCTTGCCTTTCAAAAAAATAAAAAAAGCTGAAATAGTAATGGAATATAAGTAGTTGAGTCTCCCTTATCATAGTGTTCTTGTTGGCCTAACCCAACCTTCAGCACTGCACGCAAACACACTCAACCGAAACTAATGTTCAACTCATTGTTTTTCTTAAAATTCATGTCCTTTAACTCAACTTTAGGCAAATATCAAGTCTTACTCTAACCAATGTTGTCAAAATCAAATTGAATCGACCTGGATCGGCTGGTTCGAGTTGAAAGTGCAAATCCACATTTTTGTGATAATTATTCACTATTATATTGTTTAATCATTAAATCCACATTTTAGAATTTGATTGGACTCTATAAGTCATAATTTCCATTCAGGCATTTTCCTTGTTTTATTTTTTATAAATATTTTATTTTTTAAAAAAGTCAGTTTTAAATTAGACCGATTCACGATTATTTGATTTAATCCAATTCAAGCTGATTTTCTAAATCCTTTCAAAAACGATTCGGTTCATAAACTGATTCTGACCACATTGAGTCTAACTGAATAGGTCGAATGTCACCTCCCCACGAGTGAACTGTGAAGACACAAGGCTCAATTCGTTTTGGTGGTACTGAGCTACATTGATGACTTTTAATCTTTTCAAACTCTCTATTTCTCTCTGTCTCTTTCTCTACCCTTCCAAGAAAGTTTTGAGATTTAGGGCATGCATGTTTGTAAGTTTCGCACAAAATATGTTTAATATTAATTCAATGCTTCAAATGCAGGACATGTTAGTAAATACCGTACAAAAAATGCCTAATATTAATCCATCTAGAGATGCCCCCACATGCCTCCTCTCTTTCTGGTTCCTATTTTATCTTACATACCAACTTAAAAAAAAAAATACTTCTCTCTCTCTCTTCATTTTGTCTTTCATAGAGAAGAGAATACTCCTCCCAGTCTCTCTCTACATTTTTTTTTTTGAAAGGCAAGCTGGAGATAGGCCTCTCTACATTTTGTGACTTTCACATAAGAGGATACTTCTCCCTCTCTCTCTCTCTCCATTTTGTCTTTCATAGAGAAGAGAATACTTCTCTCAGTCTCTCCCTACATTTTTTTTTTTGAAAGGCAAGCTGGAGATAGGCCTCTCTACATTTTGTGACTTTCACATAAGAGGATACTTTTCTCTCTCTCTCTCTCTCTCTCTCTCTCTCTCTCTGTTTTGCCACTTTTGTAGAGAAGAGAATACTTTCTCTCTCTCCAATTTGTGACTTTTACAGAGAAGTGAATGCCTCTCTCTCTCACCATGACCATGAGAGAATTCCCATCCTTCCTGCGACTCCTCTTATCCTTCTCTCTCATTCTTCCCTCTACCATCATCCTCGCAACCCCCACCCACCGCCACCACCACCACTTGAGCTCCAAACGAAGAAGAAAACCACCATCACCACCCCAGAAACCATCCTCATGGGAGCTCCTCAAGAATCTCCTCACCTGCAAGCAGATCGAGCAATCCCACGTGCACGATCCCACCACCACCAAGAAGAAGCGGACCACCACTACCACCAAGCACGGCTACGCCAGGCTCTCCTCCTGTTCCTCACTCTGCACCCTCTCCGACGTCGTCGACCACGCTGGCACCCGTGTCGTCCACCGGCAGGACTCCTCGCCGGAGGACAGCGTTTACGGCCACCACGAGTCCACGCCGCTCGTAGCCCCGGCGAGGGCCGCCTCCCCGTCGGCGGCGAGAGGGATGCCGCTGAGGAGGCTCTCCGGTTGCTACGAGTGTAAGATGGTCGTCGATCCGAGCCGCTACCCGTCCGCTCGGACGTCCATCTGCGCTTGCCCCGACTGCGGCGAGGTCTTCGTCAAGCCCGACAGCCTTGTGGCCCACCAGTCGGTCAGCCACGCAGGTAATCCCTTTTATGCCATTGCTCTTCTTCAAAAGGACAATCATATCTCTTATTGCACCCAACCTGAACCTAGCCTCAGGCTGATCGAGCTCGGCTCAGCTGGGCTCAAGCCGAGAATACAACACTACCAACGCTCTTTGATCCCCAACCCTTTTTTTTTAATGAAAATGGTGTAACAAGCTGAGCCTAGCCTAGCCATGTGAGTTTGGTCAGAACGACATGGTTAATTGGGATCGATCGAGCGCAACTTGTTTGTTGAATGAACGAGTAAGAACCGATTCGAACCTCTGGCCCGTGGTTAATGATTCAGTGTAACGTTGACAACCAGAGTTTACATATCTTTAATCTTCGCCAATTCTCAAACAAGAACAAATTTACGTTTGAGTCCGCGGCGTGAAACTCCGTGCCCATGCAAGGTTACGTCATTGCATCTACAGCAGCTTAAAGGGTAATTTCGTCATTTTATGGACAGTTCTCCCCCACCTCCTTGATCATCTTTCTGAAGCTGTTAGACTGAGAAAATGACAAAAATAATCTTGCATGCACAGAAAATGTCCGGAGATCACCGTACGTCGCCAACCGACAGTGAGGACATCATCCGTCATTTAGTCGCGTCGTTTCCTCGGTCGCTCGGCTCTTCCTTTCCGCGCTAAACCAGAATTTACAAAAGAAAGGAACTTCTTGGAGCCCCCCCTGTTTTTTTATCTATTTTTTTTGAAATCCCCTCACTTTTCCTTAATTAACATGAAAAAAGGTTGCCTGCTGACTTGGTTGATAATGCCGAGTTTTTAAGGGCAGAACTCATCCCTATCTTCATACCCTTCTTTGGGATTTCATTGATGCATGTTGTTTTGATCAAAAATCGGATTCCATAAGTTGTGATCTAGCTGCATGAAGATCAATGTTTAAATCATCAAAATCTGGCTTGTGTGCAGGGTTTGTTGGCGATTAAAAAAATCAATGATTGACAAAATACAAAATTTTGTGTTTTAAAAAATCATAATTTTAGGCTGAATCCGTTTATAAATGTCAGATTTGATCAAAACAATTCGCACCATAAGATTTAAGAGTAAGAAGATGGGGGATGAGTGAATAAGGCCTTCTTAACATCCCTTGGATGCTTTTTGTGTAATCGTGGGAGTTGAACCAAGTGAAAATTGTTTGAGTTCTCAGCCAGGTTTTTTATAATTTTTGAAAAAGAAAGTTTAGTAAAAATAGCCCTGTTATTGTGTTGAAATTAAAAAAAAAAAACGAAAGAAGGAAATATTGCAACCCATTGAAGGGCATTCTGGTAAATTTCTGCAGTCTCGGAATTGGGCCCCGACGACTCGGGCCGGAACGTGGTAGAGATAATCTTCCAATCAAGCTGGTTGAAGAAGGACAGCCCCGTCTGCCGAGTGGATCGAATCTTGAGGGTCCACAATACCCAGAGGACCATTGCCCGGTTCGAGAGCTACCGCGATGCGGTCAAGTCAAGGGCAAGCCGCCGGAACCCACGGTGCGTGGCCGACGGTAACGAGCTTCTCCGCTTCTACTGCACCACCTTTGCCTGCTCCATTGGGACCGGGGGTCCACAAGTCTCTGCGGGTTGGGTCCCGGCTGTGGGGTATGCTCCGCGATCCGAAACGGTCTCGGCGCCAAGATGGACGGCGGTAGAGGCCTGTGCACCACGGCCACTAGCGGGCGTGCGCACGATTGCATGTTGGTGACCGAAGAGGAGAAGGCAGCCTCCCGAGGCCGAAGGGCCATGTTGGTTTGTCGGGTCATTGCAGGGAGGATCCGAAAGGGAGGGTCCACAGTAGTTTCGGATCTGGAGGAGGAGGAGGAAGAACAGAGTTTCCAGTCGGCCGGAGAACGGTTCGACTCGGTCTCTGGTCTGGCCGGAGTATACTCGAACCACGACGAGCTTTACGTCTTCAACCCGAAGGCCATCCTGCCATGCTTCGTGGTGATTTACAGGGTCCAGGAATAGTGAATTATGAGAAACAAGGGCCGTCTCGTTTCTTCTTGTAAATATGTAAATTTTGAGAGGTAGTTTTGTACTCTTCTTTAATTTATTGTATTTTTAAGTCAGTATATTAGCTCAATTTAGAGGATCTTCTACTAGCGTTCCGTATTTATTAATTGTTTTCTTTGACTAAATTTCCAAAATGTACTTTAGCTTTATAAGAATGACTGAAGCGGCACTTGATACTATAATAGTGTTTTGATTGGTCCGGGTTTGACCTGGAACGAACCGTTCTAATCAGTCTGTCATTTTAGGCTATGGAATAGGTCAAGGTAAGACTATCCGCCCAAATGTGGATCCGAACCAATTAGGTGTAAAACATATTTAATCAACTAATCAGATCAGGATTTGGTATTGCCTTTTTCTACCTGACTCCAACTCTAAATCCAAATCCGATTAGATAGATTCAATAATACCTAGATCTGAACCGAGTCTGACCCGTTTACATCGCTATACGGCTGGCTGATGCTTAGGAATCTCATTCCTTTTGACTCAAATAGTCAGGCAGCCAGAGTCTGAGTTGGTCATGAACCCAGTTTTGGGTGAGCCTACTCCAAGCTAATTTTGACAATGGTGAGAAAAGTTAAAAAAGAAACGAAAGAAAAGGCAATTAATCAACCATGCATGTATTTATCAGGAGAAGTTGAAATTTTTTCTCAGGTTTTTACCAAAAAATAAAAATTAAATAAATATAAGAAAAAATTAAAATAAAAAAAGTGAACTTTCCCCAGAAAATGCTGATATAAACAATGTTTTAATGATAAAATAATGATTTCATTATATTGCCATTAATTTTATCGCTGTTTATAAATTTTGCAAAATATCCCAATGTTTGCAATATTTTCAAGAATATCACAATATTTTTCACACTGATTTTGACTGAGTTGACTAGGTCGAATCATGGAGTATCTCGGGCTTGACCGACTGCTGACGGGGTGAGCATACCAAAGTCCAAGTCAACCTTATAAGCGCTCAAGCTACAAGGTCAATGAGCCCAGAGCCCAAGTGAGTTCCCAAAATCAACTAGCAAGATGCAGCCCAGGTGAGGGTCAACTGGATTTAGTTCTTGGACTCAGCCAAATCAGTTAAGACCAAAAGGAAATCCCAAATTGTAAAAAGAAATAAAGGAAAAGAAACAAACAATTAAAAAACAAGAAAGTGTGTATTAAAAGAAAAGGGCTAATAGCATGCTTGAAGAAATGACAAATTACTGTTCTTTTTATAACTTGAATAATTACTACCTTTATAAGAAATTATTCAGATGTCTGACTGAGTTAACTCTTAATAACACCTACCTTCGCTAAATGGCACTTTTAACCTTTTTTGTTTCCTTACATGATCCAGAATGTCACTTTGATAAATTATCACTTTTGTAGTTAAGTTCTCCATTGTTTCATTTCCATGCTAAGAAAAAGGCTTTACATGAGAATAAGCATAATTTTCCAAAAAAAAAATCTGTTAGTTCAGTTTTTTCATGTAAATATATGAAAGAATTTACACATAAAAAGTAATTAGGTTAAGTTTAAAAAAATGATGCTTGTTTGTGCCAGAACCATGATGATTTAATATTTGTTTCATTCATTGTGGGAGATCAATATATTTGCATGAAACAATCGAGGCCTAAGGGGTAAATAGGGTTAAGTTTGAGGGCCCTCTGATTCTCATGTACATGAGAAAACGTCTCTCATTTGTGAATGATGGGTAAATAAGGGTAAGTTAGGGCCCACATGAGACTCCGAATCAAATTTGTTTTGGAGTCAAAAGAATCACATATAAATGAGAAAACGACTCTCATTTGTCTTTGTCAATGATGGGTTCTCACCACTCGTTTTCTGATGCTTAAATTAGTTCAATGTTGTCGGTATCGATGTGAATTAATCAGCCTGAATCGACCGATTCGTATCGTAATAGCATAAAATTTATACGATACTAACTTGAATTGGTTATTTTTTAATAAAATATAAAAAATGCTTAAAATTAAAATTTAATATTATTTTAACACATGTCACGTTCTGAGTGACATGAAATATTTTTTTAATTATTTTTTAGCGGATTCAAAACGATTCAATTGAGAATCGGTATCGGCCAATTCACCTGAATTGTTGGCCAAACGATTGGATAGCCAATACGATTTTGACGACATTGGTTCAGTTAGCCAATGCAAATGAGATTAATTATCTCATTTGAATGAGAAACTGAATTCGTAAGACGTTACTGAACATACCCCAAGTAATTTCAATGGTTAAAAGTAAGGTGGTATCCCATGTGGTAAGCGGGGTCCTGTGCGCCAAGCTGAAGGCCCGGATTCGAATCCCTCTGCCCGTCTGGTAGGGTGTGCCGAACCCCAGCTTGACAAAAATTTTTTTTAACTTTAGTGAATGAATAATTTCTTAAAAGACAGGTTATAATCCTAAATATTTGAAAATTGAGACGGCTAAAAGTAAATTTGCTATAGATTTAGGCATTGGCTTTGGCATCGCCAAAATTTAGTGTGTATAATTTTTTGTAGTGATGCAGAAATTGATGTGCAACAAGTTTTGTAATTAAAAAACATGTATTTTAAAAAAAAAAAAGAAAAACTTAACCCAAACCTCAATTCTCACTTAATCAATCATACTAAACATATCTACAAGGTTAGATTGAGTCAAAATGACTTACATGGTGAACTTTCAATTAGATTATAGGTACAATCAATGGTAACCATATATATATATATATGGGTAATGGCGCCATCATGTACAAGTTGAAGTTGTTTTGATCCAAACCAACCTCATGAGTGGACTCAGTATGTTCAAAATAGTGAAAACAAGCTTTTGGATAATGTTTTTTTTTATGAAAAACATGATTATATATATATATATATATAGTTAAATATTGGCTAATAATGAAGGTATGAAACTAATGAGTAAAAATCACTTTTTCTTCAAAAAAAATTCTGATTTTTTGTAGATCAAATGTTACTGATGTGAACTACATGGATTTACGAAACTTGTTTTAAATCACGTGATTATGGCAATTAATTAAGTTTTTAAAAGCATCTAAAAATCAATGGCTCGCAATGTATCAAAATTTTATAACTCAAAAGATCACATTTTTAAATAGAAAAGCATGATACGAGGCTTGATCCTTAGCAAACAAACCATGGTGAACACATTTGTATGGTTAGATTGAGTTGATACAACTTGCACCTATGATTTCTAGCTCATTAGTAGCCAATATTTCTCTCCCATATCATTCCAGAACCTTTTATAAAATATGCTTGCATGTATTTATTTTTTTTTAATCTAAACCCATAAATGAGATCTCTATGTTTTATTTAGTATAAAACTTGCATTAGTCTAAGCATTTTTTATGCTTAGATGTGTTTTAACTCAATGAAAAAAAATCAATGGTATATAATATACAAAAAAACTTGATTAACTAAAATTCAAGTTTTTATGTTAAATTGATTTGATCAAAAACATGAATTTTAGTAAATAATCAATGATAAACACATATACAAGTTTGGATTAATCCAAAAATGTGTGCAGATATATTTTTTAAAGAGGTCTAGAACAATTTAGGAGATAAATGGTATGAAAGATTCACACACACACACACACACACACATATATATATATATAGATAGAGAGAGAGAGAGAGTAATGGGTCCATGCTAAACCCATTTGGTGCTAAACTGCGGGCTAAAGAGGTTTCTTAGGCTTTTTTCATTTTAGTTTTAAATTCTGACAGTACAGTTGTGATCTATCTACTTGATTTTATAGGGATTAGCTCTTGAAGTATTTGATTCCAACACATGGGTGGGATTTTATAAAGTTCAAAAAATCAACGATTCAAAATATTTGCAAATTTTTTAAGCTTGAAATAGGGATGGCAGTGACAAGGTCTCCACCCCCGCCCCGCCTCAAGATTAGAACCTCCATCCCTGGCGGGGATGTATTTTAACCTCCACCCCCGCCTTCATCCCCGTTTCATGTCCTCCATCCCCGGTTCAAACGGGGATGAGGCGGGGCAGGATGAGGCGGGGATCGTGGCAGGGACAGGGCGGGGCTGGAAAAAGGGTACGTCCATCCCCGCCTCCATCCCCGAACGGGGATGGATTTTAACCTTCGTCCCCGCCTCCATCCCCGTTTCATATCCTTCATCCCCGTTCCAAACGGGGTGAGGCGGGGCCCCGCTTTCCCCCGGTCCACTGCCATCCCTAGCTCCAAACATTATTTTTTCATCAAAAACACATAATCCAAGTGTGGATTCTTAGTAAATCGACCATGCCAAACACATTTATAGAGCTGAAACAGTATAAAAAGCACCAGAGAAGTTGAAAAACCCATTTAGCATGATATTTAGCACTAAATGGGTTTAGCATGAACCCATTACTCTCTCTCTCTCTCTCTCTCTCTCTATATATATATATATATATATATATATATATATATATAGGTGTAGGTGCCTAACCGAAATGGACGCATGATGAGTGCTCAGCAAGCATTCACAATTAAAAGAGCTTTTAGCGATGCTTTAAAGTGCCACTAAAAGTTTGGGCAGAAAATCAGTTTTTAGAGGCGCATCAAAGGCTAAAAACTGATTAGCATAGGTTTCTAAAATGCCTTTAGCGGTGCTTGAAAGCACGGCTAAAGGCTAATTTTAACCTCAACGTGTGTTGAACACCTATCACGTGCACACAATGGATGCTCAGCATGCGTCCATTCAGTTAGGTACCTATGTCGTTAGTCCCCTACTCTCTCTCTCTCTCTCTCTCTCTCTCTCTCTCTCTATATATATATATATATATATATATATATATATATATATATTGGTAGCTGCTCACTCCACAGGTGCTCAAATGAAGGTCATTCACACTGAGGGCCCATTGCACGGCGTAATGGACTTTCAACATTTTTTTTTTTGCAAAAAGACTTTTACGAGCACTAAAATTGCATCAGTAAAAGTCTAAGCGGATACTTTTAGACTTTTACTAGCGCTATTTTAGTGCCCTAAAAGTCTTTTTTCACCAAAAAAGATGTTGAGCGTTCATCATATCGCGCGATGAATGCTCAATGTGAGTGACCTTCCTTGGAGCACTTAACAATTGAGCAGCTAAACAAAACCTGTTTCTTTTGACGAGTTTTCCTTTTAACACCTTTGAACGCGCAGCATTGTGCTACACGTTCTTTTTTTTTCAAAAAAATGACTTTTGGTGGCGGTTTTGTACCGTTACTAAAAGTTGTTTTTCTGCCTAGACATTTATCAGTGATCGAGACTGTCGCTAAATGTCGGGAGCGTGCAATAAAAAATGATGAGTCGCCACCCTTTGATCACACGTGATCAAGGACGACGGTTCGTCCAACCATTCTTCAAACACTTTATGTGTTTGAAGAATAGTGACAAAAAGTTAAAAACAGCAAAATATCGGCTGGAAAAAAACTTGGGTGATTTTGAAATTTCTCATAAATCTTGTGTTTTTTTTTTGGCAAAATCTTGGGAATAAAAATAAATTAAAAATATAAATAAATATTGTTTATAAGAAAATATAAATAAAACATATTTAAAAAAAAAACTCGAGGGTTTTTAAAATAAATATGTTTTAAAAATATAAATATAGCGATATTTGTCACGGTTTGAAAATCTCGCGAGAAATTGCTGTTTTAAACTTTCAGTATATATATATATATATAGGTGAGATTTTTATAAATGTAGCGATATTTGTCATAGAGGTTTGAAAATAAGGGTGGCAGACGAGGTTCTTTGTCACTGCACGGTTTACTACTGTTGATAGCTCAATGATTGCATCTGCGGCCGTTGGATTTTGCCAAACGACATAAAAATTTTGGAGGAAAATTTTGGCAATGGATACGCGGGGCAAGGTTTGATGTTGATGAGGTTGATTGTGACATCTATATTTCAATCAAATATTACATGACCTTCAGCCTATTACCCTTGCCTGCTTAGCCCACATATTGCCATTATATGACTCCACCCAAGCCCTGCTACTATTCTTACTGTGAATAAACTATTTATATCATTCCCCTGCTTCTATTAAAAGAAAACATGTCACTTAGTGGGCCTGCCCCTTGCAAAAGGTAAACCCCTGGTGGAGTTAACCGACAACCCCGAGCCACACCCAGCGAGAGTCGAACCTGGGACAAAGGGGTCATCAGCACCTTCTCTCCAGGCCCAATGCCACTTGGGCGACCCGGAAGATCATATACCCAGCTAGAATCGAAGACCTGATTGCACTGGTTTTAACTGGCCTGTGTACCTATGATCGCCATCTCAGCAAGTAAAACATCGTGGGATTACGCCTAGAACACCTCAGGAGAACCTCCTGTTTGGCGTTGCAGAAGGGGACACGCACACTAGGACTCATGCCCGGTCTACGAGCTGAAACCATGTACGCCCATCCCTTGAGGTCTAAATAAACATATCTTATTTTCGTGAAAATTTTGTGCAACTGTCCTTTAGATTAATAAGATTATACAAAAAGTAACGCATTATCTTAACCCTGCCCCTGCTGTTGAGGTCCCCATGGCTTAGGGCAAGAAATGGGTCAGACTGCCCATGGCCCAGCCGCACCCAGCCCAGGATGATTCGGGATTTTTGACCCCAGCCCATCTTAACCAGGCCTAGCCCCAGCCTGTTTAGTAATGGGCCAATGCAAAATCGACCCAACCTTAACCAGGCCTAGATGTTTGTGGTCCTCAATGAGTGTTCTGTTTTGTGTTATTGGTGTTCTCATGTTATGCTGTTGTGTTTGTGTTTGTGCTTGTGGGTCTCAACGCTTTGTTGAGTTTCACTTTTAAGTAACGTTGATCGCTTTTCGGCTCTCTCTCTCTCTCTCTCACACACACATATATATAACAACTGAACATATTAGGCCCCATTTCTCATTCTGTCCCATAGTTTTGAAGTGTATTATGACAGATCTAAACCATTAGATGAGTTTGGCATGCTTGATTTAGTGGAAATCAACATGTTTTTTCGACCAAAAAATATGTTTTTATGAGCTGGACAAAGCTGGTACATTAATAACCGTTGATTTTGGATCACCGGAAAAACCTGTATAGGTTAGATTTCGGTGATCCAAAAGCCGGTTCCCACTAAAAAAAACTATAGATCACATCAATTGTGTTAGATGTGAGAAAAAATAGCAAAAAAATGTGATTTTGAGAGGGGTAGAATGGGGGCAGAAAAAGAAAGTGAGCATAACCAGGCATTATATACATATAATCACTAGAATATGAGAACTGAAATATGAGAACCAAAATATGAGAACTGAAAATATGGGCATTTCCAACACTTTTTTAGCAACTCCAATCATGTGGATGTGCTTGGCATGATGAATTTGCTACTAATCAACCACTGGATCGTGTATTTTCAATGCAAAATATGATTTTTGAATGCTTGAATATTTATGAAGAATATGAGCTATTGATTTTAAAACCTTAATAAAAATCTCATTTATGCATCAAAATAGGATGATTCAGAGGGCGCTATTATAAAACCAAGTATACAAATCACATCGATGCACAAGAAAAATGTGGATTAGCGACGGACGCTATCCGTTGCTAATTCATCGCTAAATGTGTTTAGCGATGAATAGTGTCTGTCGCATAATCCTAATCTCTAAATAGCGGCAGAACTAATCTATCACTAATTAACGATGGATTAGCGACAGATGTAATATGTCCCTAATCTGTCGCTAAACAAGCACGCATTTGGTTTTAAGATGGAATGTAATCTGTCGTTATTTTAGCGACGGATTACATTCCGTCGCAAAACCAAATATTAGCAACGGACATTATCCGTCGTAAAATTTTAAAAAAAAATTAAAAAAAATTTGTTTGAAATATAACTATGGAGAAAAAATTTCTCGTTATACAATTTATATAAGTTGTGTATAAAAGACAGTACACATAAAAAATACATATACAAAGTAGGTGAAACAAATTTAACACAAGTTACGAAAAACAATAATGTTTATTTCACAAGAATAACTTAAAGGCAAATATTAGATTGAAAATAAATCATTTTGCAGTTTACAGCAGTTATTCAATATAATCAAATCGATATGGCTTCTTCCAAAACAGTAACTATGAAAGGAAATTAATTAACATGTAGAGGAACACACAGATTTACGTGGAAAAACCTCCCCTCAAATCTGCGAGGGAGTAAAAAACCCTAGACCCCCATAGAGAAATCTTATTACTCTTTTCAACGATACAAGAGAGAAAGAAAAAAGAAAGACTTTATACAAGGCAAGGGACCCGCGCCGGGGAAAACCCCCGGACCCCCCCCCCCTAGTAAGGACAAAAAACACTAGATCAGGCTCCACAACTCATCACTTGTATCCACTACCATTAGCGACACCAGTACCAAGTAAGATGATCACTTGAACCAATTGTGCAAGTGAAAAATCAACACTAGTAGTGACTGCCCACTACAACCAGAAACATGAATTAGAAATGCCATTACTCATGAGAACCAATTAATGAGAGAGAGAGCATCGGGCAAAGTAGGAATTACCTGTCTAACAATGTTGAACCTACAGATAAATTCTAGCCAACCAATGAAATTGAGAATATGATATATTAGTTCAGATTAATAAGTCCCACTATTTGCTAGAGAACTATATAGGTCAAAATGTGACACTGAATTGATTTGCCTTTATCTCCTATAATCTGAAGCTATATAAGGGGATGTGCTGAAATGAGAATGCAAGGATACTAAAAGTTAGTAGACATTACCAAAATTCATATAATTAATAGTATTTATTTTACCAAAATTCTATCAAGAAGAGCTAGTTTTTCCTTTGAGAATTCAACAAGAAGATTTTTGAAGACAACCTTGTCTTTGAACAATCACATCTCATATAGTGGCCAGTTTCTCTTAGTTTCCCTCATTTTTCACTGGAAAAATCTAGACTGAGGATCAAGACTAGAGAAGAAAGACACGAAGAAGAAGGTCATGTGATGAACTGAAAACATCAACCTCTGAATAAACCAAAAAGCACTGCAAGCCTCAAAGAGAACAAGCAAAAAAGGATACCAAAGTGATACATTTCCCTTCAAGACCCTGTGCAAGTTATTCAAAGCTTACCATCCAGTCAACCATGAAGCAAATGGTGCCCATTCTTTTCCAGAGAGCCTAGCACTCCAATAGTAAAGACCCCCAGAAGTCGAATAAGAAGAGCAGATTTCAGCCATTGACAACCCAACAAACATGTACATTGTTTAACCTCTTTGGTGGAAATTAATTGTCTATCATAAAAATCCAACTGCCTATGATGCTGAAATTCTGGCTTTTGTTATTTATGGGAAAAAAATGCTTGTATATCTCTCTTCTGTTCGACGAAATAAATATGTTTAGCAACTCTAAATGTCAAAACAGGACCTAGGCCTACTTGGTTTACCAAACAATGTTGTAGAATTATTAGTAGAGTGATCTAATCAAGGTAACGGTACCTGAAGATATCTTTCTTGGGCAAAGACCAAAGCTTTGCGAGATTCTTCAAAATTATCCATGTGATAAGCCACAACACCTTCCAAGAGCTCTAGCCTCAAGTAACTGCATACATAAGATACATGTGTTAAAGTGGAGTATCCTTGTGATATAGTGCTAGATATGCATTATGCTAAGTAATCATAAGATACCAACCATGTTAAAAATGTACAAATATGAAATTGTGAACAATACTGTCTTACTTGATGCGCTTTAGGTATTGACAGGTGATGGAGGAATTTAAATTCTTGCCTCCACTGTTGATAAAGCCCTTGGGATGTCTTTCGATATTCTTGATTTAAAAAAATAAATGCAACATACTACAAGCTTTTGCCATCTTCTTACAAGGATAAGATGAATATTCCCTAATAAGCATGTTTCCAAAGAAAAATGCCCATGTTTCCAATAAATAGACTAATAACAATCCTTTAGCTAGAAACAATATAACATTGATATCAATAGATCACAATTTAACAAATCAAATATTTAGTCAAAGCAGTCAACCACTAAACTGGAAGTCTTGAGTGATACAAGGAAATGATATGTATCTGAAAGAGAAGTATTAGAATGACGAGCAACACTCCAAGGAACATTGAAGTGCTATAGTAAAAGGGCACCCAATTGCTGACAACTGGTGCTAAAAGTATTATGACAAACCCAAGACCAAGAAAAATCAAGCGCCATTGTTGAAAAACTGCAATGACATACATCAAACCTGTTAACAGAACAAGAAAATAGATCATTCTGCAGTAAATTCTTTTCAGTAAAATGAACTCTTGCCCACCTTCTTCAAGAGAAATGGTAACAAAGTCTGTTAGTCCATCCATGAATTTGACATCTATATAGCTTTCTCTATAAGGTGATGTAAAAATGCTCCAGAAACCATTTTGGATAGTCCTCCATTCATTTTTTGAGCATTGACAAGGACCAATAGAAGCACTCCTGTGCATATTTATGCAACTAGATTTACTTTTCCATTGTCAGAAAAATTCTGCATAGAAATTTCAGAAGTAGATGGAGAAGAAAAGGCAACAAAATGGTGTTCTTATTCCATCTATGCATCCATATTTTTGCAGTTCATTGAATATGGAAAAAAAAATCCATATCTAATGCTGACCTGTATGACCCTTCAATAGAAGAGGTTAAAATGGGCCAACCCTAGCTAGGTCAATAACCAGCAGAATCTCGTTTGATGATCTCATAAAAAACAAACAACACTAGAATGGGTGCAGGTTTGTCGTATTCACCAGTAAACTATTTGTGTGACCGGTAGAGGGGGAAAATGTTGCATCAACAAGGAATCACTAAATATAAAACAGAGCTACTATTTTTCCATCATAAGTAGAAAGAAGATGTCACGTCCATATGAGCACCAGGGCCTGAAAAAATCATATAAAGAACATGGTTGTTCACGTCATTCTGCCAGTGAAAGAAGTGACAAACCACTTGGCTGCCTACATATCTAAGATAGCTAGAGTTCCTGTAGTGGTAAAAGCAGGTACACTCAATCCACCATCTTTACACCATTTACAGGGTTCTAAGATCCATCCCTTAATTAGCATAGCAAAATCTCTAACTTTCCAAGCAAGCAATAGAGAATAGGAACAAAAAGTGGGAGAAAGATTGGATATGAATATGAAGGGACCCTAAGCAACAAACCCAGAATTATTTGAACAACTGGATGACATGGAAAAATGGGGAAAAAATCTAAACAAACAAAAAGCATGTGCTAGAACAATCTAGTTTGAGGTAAAAGCTTCAAAATCATTTGCAACTAGATAAACAGGTTTTCATGAAAAAACAAAGTAAGAATCCTCACCAGCAAAATCATTCACATCATTTACAAGGTCAATTCTAGAGACCCTTTAAAATGCCAGCAACTAGCTCGTCAGAACATATGCATCACCCAAATTTTAAATCAATTTTTGTCATGGTTTTCGAGAGATCATCCAATCACCAAATTTTACAGCTCACCTGCAATAAATGAAATAAATAAACAAAGATTTATTTGCTTCTCTTTGGATATGCCACCAACCATAAGCAAGTCGCCCTCTTAACCCCTAAACCTAATCGATAGTTTTAGATCTATTCCCCATGAAGAAAACCCAAAAATTCAAGCATTTAGGATTCAAGATTCACACGCATTGACCTGCTAGCAATAAATAATGAAACCCTGTCATTTATGCTCCAAAAGCAAAAAAGAAGGAAAAGCACAGACTAGTAAGTGAAAAAAGAGAACCAGAAAGAGTGAAGCCTACCGATACAAAGATGCAGTCGCAAAGAGAGAAAAAGGCAAGAGAATGGCCTTCTTGAAAGGGAAACAAACAGGAGATCCAAAAAAAGAGAGAGATTGCATTCTGGCATTTGCGTGGTTTAGAGCTCACCTGCATTTCGTTTTGATTCGGAGGGTGGAAAGTTGAGCTGAGTAGATGTGGGAGTAGTTGGGTTTGGCAAGTGGGCTTGGTGGTCTGGCAAGTGGCAAGGAGAAGGGGAGGAGGCGTCAAGGCGGTAGTGAAAGAACAAAATGAAATGGGGGTGGAGGTGGGGGGAGAGTTAGGGCTTTTATGTGGAAGGGGAGAGAGAGCGAGAGCTAGGGAGAATTTAGCGCCTAGATGGGCCGGTTTAAATCGAGCGATGAATTAGCAACAGAAAAAAACTCTGTCGCTAATTAGCGAGAAAACAGTTTATTGCTCATCTGTCGCTAAGTTGCGACGGAATGTTTCTGTCGCTCATTAGAGATGGCTTTTGCGAGAGAATGTTTTCTGTCGTTAATTTTGCAATTAATTTCAATTTTAGCGACTATTGGTTTTTTCTAACTAATCCGTCCTAAATTTCTGTCGCTAATTAACATTTTTTTTATACATTAGATTCAAAAGAAAAGAATAAAAAAAATCATAAAAATTGTCGTTAACACATTAATTTTCAGCTCTCTCTCTCTCTCTCTCTCTCTATATATATATATATATATATATATATATATATATATATATATATATATATATATATATATATATATATATATATATATACACACTAGCCTGTTTTGGCCTGGCCCAATTAGACCGATGGGCCAATGGTGGTGGTGGAGGAGGAGTCCAATTTGGGCCCAAGCCCAGCGCATCAATTGAAGGGGCCGGCCATTGACTGGGCCAGCTCAGTCAACAGGCTGGGCTGGCCTTTTGCCAGCCCTACAACTGGCTAGGGGAAATGGTCAAGACTTCGGTGGCCCCATAAATATCAAGGTCGAACAACCGGAGGAAAACTCATACCCAGGTCCTATACAGATGGATTACAAATATCAATTGGAACTCTAGCTGGACCAGGGTTTGGTATGAAATTTCATAAAACACAGCGATCTCTATATACTAATCAGACCCTTTGTGTCCTACCTGAATTCTTAATCGTTCTCCTTCTTTATCACCAAACCTTCACTAGAGTGGATTCAGTATGGGTTAGGCTTAGGTCAACCACAACACATTGACACCCTTAGCCAGAACTGACTGGATGAATGGCAGACTAGATGGATCTCACTCTTAGTCTGGATCCAGTTTTGGGTCTGAACCACACTGAATGGAACAAGGCCCGGTAACATAAGATACACCCATGAGTTGTGGTTTCATATTGTAAAAATCAGCCTCGACAAACCTCCAGGGTGGCCTTCATAAGTATCAGATCTGTAACTTGGTTAACTGTTTGACAGACTTCTTCCTTACCTCAGATTGACTATCAAATCCACTTTCTAATTGGATCAAGAGATCCGATCCATATATATGTTGGGCCTGATCCAGGTTGGCATTTGGACATTTACACCCATATCCTGACATGTCCCATTTCAAGATTCAGTTCAAATAGGGATGTCAATGGGTCGGGTGCAACCCGACACCCAACCCGAATCTGAGTCTGTTAGGCGGGTTTGGTAGCTAAATTTGTATAATGGGATCTGGGTTTGGTATTACGTTTTGCATTCAAATCCGAATATGAAAACCAACTGAAACCCAAATCCGACTAAAAATCCGATCCAATTAAGTGTAAATACCAGGTTTTAGGCTAGTTGGATCCAGGTTTGGTTTTATTTTTTCCCATCCAAATTTGAATTTGATCCCCATTAAACCAAACCCGATTAATCAGAATGACTAGATCCCACCCAATTCCAAACAGTTTACATACCTAAGTTCAAAGGATTTTTTACCAAAATTGATCAGTAAAAGCTATCACACACCCTTTCAAGGGTACTCTTTCAAGGGTTGCTGCTTCTAGGCAGACCTCTTGGCTGGAATTTTGATTTGTGATTGGATCCCTCTGCGGAACCTCACACTTATATTCTACTAGGGGTTAGGAGCAGGTTGGGTAGCCTCATGAGCCACTGGGCTGGCCCTATTCATGGGCTGTCGGGTTTGGACCAGTTTTTATATCTGGGACCCGATGAGGACTAGGCCTAAGTCAGGCCTGATAATTATCATGTGGTTTTAGCCTGCATGCGGTGGGGTTATTTAGACAAAATGATAAAGCAATTAAAAATTACAATTAAACAAATTTATTTTGTCAAATGTGTTGAATCAGGTCCGGACCAAGCCAGCCTGATTACCCTTTCGTAATAGGTCAAACGGATGGTTCATGGACCAAACATCATTTATTCCAGAGAATAAAATCCATGCTTGGAACTGGGCCCAACCATTATTGGACCGGGACTTTGTCAGATCCAGGTCAACCCAAACACCCGATGGGCCGCACCATATTGGGTCCGGGTAGGGATGTAAATGGGTTGGAACCAGGATGGAGGTTTTGCAAATTTTGGCTGTTCCGTCTCCCTCATGTATTTAGCTGTTCCGGATTCAAACTGTTTGCATCCCTAGGTCCGGGCTGGCTCAACCTGATACATCACTAGGATCAACATAAATCTGAACCATATGTAGTAAGTACTAGATGATCATTATCTCTGCGATATGGACACTGCTAAAAGAATATGACAAACTTATTTGTGTAAATTTTCACAAAGAATAGTATTCCTGAGGTGAGAGCAACTTGGAGTATTCCTGAGGCATAATTTCTTTGATTAATCTCTATTGGAGCCAGGGTTTAGCTCTTCTCTTCTTCTCTTTTTTCTTTTCCTTTTCTTTTTTTATAACTTGTCTAAGCCAAGGTACCCCCACCCCCCTACAACCAGCTCTAACCTAGTGGCAAAGGACACCTCTTGTGGGTTTCAAATTATGGTCATCCTATATCAGGTGACAAACCACAGTTACCCTAACCAAAAAGCCGGAGCCTTCCATGGGCAGAGCTAAGGTTGAGTTGGTATCAAGTTGCAGTGAAATTTTCTCGTATTTTTTTTTTTTGAAAGGCAAGTTGGGGTTAGGCAGACCCCTACCAATTATACAACTATACCAATGGGTTTTGAACCTGCAACGTCTCTATTCAAACATAAACACACAGAAAAGAAGCACAGAAGAGAAGAACACGACTATGTAATGTGGTTCGGCTGTTTGCCTACGTCCACAACAAAACCCTCTGCACTCTTTTCCTCTTTTTTCATATATGTTCCAGAAGAAGAGATGGGGCACATTTTAAAGAGACGATGGACAACTATCCCTTTCTATATTAGGGTAGTACCTTCCCAAAAACAAAAATAAAACAACGGAAGGAAATCTACAACGTATTCTCAATCCTTCCAAAAAAACGTAACTGAAAGATACGGATAACAATCTCCCCCTCAAGTTGGTGCGCAAATGCTAGTTTGCCCCAACTTGTTATACATATCAATGTGTTTATCTCGATGCAAAGGTTTTGTAAGAATGTCAGCCAATTGTTCGTTGCTTTCAACATGAGATGTGCGGATGACTTTGTTTTGAATTTTTTCTCTCACGAAGTGACAATCGACTTCAATGTGCTTTGTTCTCTCATGAAAAACAGGATTTGCTCCAATATAAATAGTTGTCATATTATCACACTTTAGCTCCATCGGTTCGTTCACATCAATTCGCATATCATGAAGAAGAGATTTAATCCAAACAAGCTCACACGAGCACGTGGCCATGGCACGATATTCAGCTTCAGCACTGGATCTAGCCACTACACTTTGTTTCTTACTCTTCCAGGTAACTAGGTTTCCACCAACAAACGTACAAAAACCAGTAGTAGACCTTCGATCATTTGGATCTCCTGCCCAATCTGCATCGCAATATCCTAGTACACTGAAGTCCCGATTCCTTTTCATAATAATACATCTGCCTGGACTTCCTTTCAAATATCTCAAAATACGGTGAGCTGCTTCAACATGTGTAGATCTTGGCTTATGCATAAATTGACTTATTACACTGACTGCATAAGATATATCAGGTCAAGTAATAGTCAAGTAAATCAATTTTCCAACTAACCTTTAAAAGCTTTCAACCTCACTTACTATTTTTCCATCATCTATTCTCAGTTTGGTATTGGCTTCAAGGGGAGTATCCACCTCCTTGCTTCCCATCATCCCTGTGTCTTTTAGAAGATCTAGAATATATTTCCTTTGGCATAGAAAGATACCCTTGTCAGAGTGAGCAACTTCAATTCCCAAGAAGTATCGAAGTTTTCCGAGGTCTTTGATTTCAAATTTAGTGTGAAGAATGATTTTTACCTTCTGCATCATCTGTTCATTGTTACCTGTCATAATAATGTCATCTACATAGACTAAGAGGATAACAATACCTTGAGGCATACAAGAGATAAACATGGTGTAGTCAGCAGTGCTACGTTGAAATCCAATATCAGTAAGAACAGAACTTAGCTTTGAGAACCAGGCTCGTGGGGATTGCTTCAACACATATATGGATTTTTTAAGTCTGCATACCTTGCCTGGTTCATGGTCATATCCCAAGGGAGGATCCATATACACTTCCTCGTCCAAATCACCATGAAGAAAGGCGTTTTTCACATCAAGTTGAAATACTCCCCAATTTTTATTGGCAACAACTGAGAGAAGAATTCGGATGGAGTTCATTTTTGCAACATGTGCAAAAGTGTCAGTAAAGTCAATTCCTTCTTTTTGAGTATACCCTTTTGCCACTAACCGAGCTTTATACCTTTCAATAGTTCCATCACTGTTATATTTGATCTTGTAGACCCATTTGCACCCCACTGTCGTCTTCTCTTTTGGTAAATTCACCATGGTCCAGGTATTATTCTTTAGCAATGCTTCTAATTCATCCTTCATAGCAGATTTCCATTTGTAATCTTGCGTAGCTTCTTTGAAAGACGTGGGTTCTTGATGTCTATAAGTGTTAGCCAAAAAAGCAAGGTAAGTCTTAGCCAGTCTTGTCAAATCAAACAAATTTTCTATAGAATGCTTTCTGGGCGTCTGATCTGAGCAGTAACAATAATAGTCCCTCAATCTGACTGGAGGTTTAGATACACGTTCAGACCGTCTTACACTCTCTTGAATTTGCACATTAGATGAACCACTCTCACCGGGCTCAGCAAAACCACTCTCACCGGGCTCAACAACACCACTGGGACTTGTACTTTCCTGAATATCTTCACATACCAATTCAGAATTGTGAGATATGGGAAAGACGATGTTGGGCTCTTGCTTATCTCTTTCTTTGTGATGTCGACTATCATAGGAAGGATCAATAAAGAATGGCTCATTTTAAAAAAACTTGACATCTCGAGATATATATAATCTCTTATTTATCAGATCAAAGCATTTAAAACCCCTTTTTGAGACGAAATATCCAACAAACATACACTTGACTGCTCTACTTTCAAGTTTGTTCCTGAATCTTTCTTGAATATGAACATAGCACTTACACCCAAACACTTTTAAATGCTTTATGGAAATCTCTTTCTTCCGAAGTAATTCCATGAGGATTTGATTGCTTAAACTGGAGCTAGGAATGCAATTAATAATGTAGCAAGCAACAGATATAGCATCAGACCAAAAAACAGGAGGAACGTTCATATGAAACATGATGGACCGAGCAACATTAAGTAAGTGACGATTTTTCCGCTCCGCAACCCCATTTTGTTGGGGGTCCCAGCACAAGTGTTTTGGGGAATTATGCCTTTCTCATCCAAGAAGGATTTTAATTCTTCATTGACATATTCTCCCCCATTATCAGATCTAAGATGCTTAATCCTGGCATTATATTGTGTAACCACCATATTGTAAAACATTTTGAAGACTTTAGTCACTTCACTTTTTTTGTTTAAGAAAATACACCCAAGTGACACGAGATTTATCTTCAATAAAGGTAACATAATATTTAAATTCAAACACAGACTCGACAGGCGCGGGTCCCCACACATCAGAGTGAACCAAGTCAAACAAAACATTACTTCTAGCAGCTAACTTAGGGAAAGGTAACCGAGTAGCCTTGGCACACTCGCAAGCATCACAAGAGGTATTTTCAGAAGGTAAGTCAGGAATCAAAAGTTTTAGAACACTATGAAGAGCATGACCAAGGCGAGAATGCCATACATTAAAGTTATTCGGGGCATGCCCATGACTAAACAAGGCTTTTTCAGATGAGTTAAGATAATATAATCCACTTCGTTCGACGCCTCTATCAATCTCCTTCTTCGTCATCTGGTCCTGAAACACGACATCCTTAGGAGAAAAAATGGCCAAACAGTTATGAGATTTAGTGATCTTACTAACAGACATAAGATTAACAGCCAAATTAGGAATGACCAAAACTTCAGAATTATCAGACTTATTGAGAAGTTTCAATTTTTGTGACCCTTTTGCCATTATGATAGACCCATCGGCCGTATACACAGGTTTCACATGTGTATGCTGATCGATAGGTATATCCTTGCTTAGCATATGATTGGAGGCCCCAGAATCAACAACCCACTCAATTTCAGAGGTGTAAGAGACATAAGCACTAGCATTCTTACCTTTGTCGTCAGAGCACCCGGAGTTAATGGGAGTGGATGACACTAAATTTGTTTTACCCATTTGCTGGAAAAAACGAGCTAATTCTTCTCTGGTGACAAAATTTGCAGCCTCACGATTTGATCCAGTATTTTTCCTTGGTCTTTCTCATGAGTCGGTTTGCCAACAAGATCCCAACATCTTTCTTTTGTGTGACCGGTCTTTTTGCAATAAGTACACTTAAATCTAGATCTGAATTTTTGACGATCATGATTAGAAAGAAAACCAGTATGATTATCAATTACCTTCTTATCGCTCACTTGAAGGGCCATTTGTTCAGGCTGCTCCTCTTTGTTTTTTGAGACAGTGGGTTCATAACTTTTCTTCTAGTCTCCTCTCGCTGAATCATAGAGCATACCATATTGAAAGATGGCAGGGGAGTAGTCATCAGAATTTGACTACGAAATTGTTCGTAGTCGAGACCGAGGCCGGCCAGAACTTTAAAGACTTTGTCTTCTTCAAATCGTTTCTGATTAATCCCAACATCCCCGGATGGTGGCCTATATTGAAGAAGTTTGTCCCACATTCCTCTCAGCGTACCGATATATGTGTTAAAAGATTTGTTTTCTCTGGTGAATTTCGCAATCTCCATCTGCAGCTCATACACTCGAGCAAGATTATTTCTCTCGCCATATATTTCATTTACAGCGTCCCACACGTCTTTTGTTGTATCCATAAATAAAAAACTCTTTGCAATTTCGGGTTCCATGGAATTTAGAAGCCAACCCATAACTGTGTCATTTTATGATTCCCATTTTTCATAGGTCGGATCAGATACAGCAGGTTTACTTATTTTACCTGTGATATATCCCACCTTTGATTTGCCACTCAAAAAAAGTTTCACCGATTTCGCCCAGCTAATATAGTTGTTTCCTGAGAACATCGACGTGGTGATGCGAAGGAAGTGGCCTGACTTCGAGTAGCTAGATCTGAGCTCGCCATTAAGATGCAGCGAAGCGGGTTCAGACGCTACACCCGTGAGTCGTGAAGATTCTGCCATATGAAAAATGGCTATGCCAAAAAGAACCAATAACGAAAAAGTGCAGCACTACTTGAACATGACTCCCCCCAAAAACTGAACTTAACAGCACAAGCTTGTCAAACTGTAGTGACTAATTTCTACTTTGATCATCTGATCAGCTATCGGAACAATAAAAAATAGATCTAGGATGTGAGTCAGCGCACAGACTTACCACTATGACAATGAGAGAAGAAACACCGAAAAAATGACAGCCAGCCTTCTCTCGTTCATAGATAAAGATATGCCACACCAACAAGCTGGAAGATGGATTAGCACACAGTAGCAACATACGATCAGCAGAAGTTATCAGATCTGGGCGCTGGAAGGCATAAAACAGAAAAAAAGGGGATCGGCAGGAACGTCTGTTATCAGATCTAAACAATAAACGGCTCCACAAAGATGATCTGGAATGGCAGCAGGTTATCTTCGTAGCTTTGATACCAAATATTCAAACATAAACACACAGAAAAGAAGCACAGAAGAGAAGAACACGACTATGTAATGTGGTTCGGCTATTTGCCTACGTCCACAACAAAACCCTCTGCACTCTTTTCCTCTTTTTTCCTATATGTTCCAGAAGAAGAGATGGGGTACATTTTAAAGAGACGATGGGCAACTATCCCTTTCTATATTAGGGTAGTACCTTCCCAAAAACAAAAAAAAACAACGGAAGGAAATCTACAACGTATTCTCAATCCTTCCAAAAAAACGTAACTGAAAGATACGGATAACAGTCTCAACACAAGTTGACGTGCATTAGCTGCTCCTACCCCCGTTGGTAATTTTTCTTGTATTTTGGGCTAAACACGTTGATAATATGTTGGCAATGAAAGAATAAAATATAAAAATCCAAAAACAAATTAGGCTGAGATATATGCAAACAGGCTACTCTCCAATTTCCATGCAATTTTAAAGAAGGCAGGAGCTTGGGGGTGGCCAGTGCTGGTAAATGAGCAGAACAAGTTGAGCTCAAAGAGTTCAAACTTGGCTCATTCTTACGGAGATTTTAAATACCGCGGAAACTGGAAACATGCATTAGGGTTAGGGAATTTCAAATGGGGGCACAAAGGAGAAGAAGGGAAAGCACGACATCTCATCCATTAAGAAAAGAAAAGAAGAGTTTCTTATAACGGTTGACTCTCGTTAAGAATGTTACAAGGCAAAAAATAAAAAATAAGACTATACTACTAATAATGAAATAATATAAAAGACACTACTTACGTTGAGGAGGCAACACAAGAATACTAAAAAAATTGTTTTGCATAAGTCTCAACACTCCCTTTCAAACTTGGAATGATGTAATGGGATCATTCTGAGTTTGGAAAGAAAAGAGTCGAAATGAGAACGAGCAAGACTTTTAGTAAATACATTTGCAATATGATTATTTGAGCCCACATGTTTTAAAGCAATAAGTCATCTTCGTAAGCCTCTTTGTATAATGACAATCTATTTCAATGTCTTTGGTTCTCTCATGAAACTCTGGATTCTTTGTAATATAGTAGCTGATCATGCATAATTTCTGCATTTTATTCATGATATTTTATGCATGATCCAGTGAAAAATTACATTAAAACCTCATTCTTATCAATATTTTCGAGAAACTGCTTTTAAATTGAAAATAAAGAAAAAATCGTATATTTAAACTCTTCTCTACATTTTTCAGTGTTTTGATTAGTTTAAGACTTTTTATTTTATAATTTAATTAGATTAGGAGTTTTAATAATTATTTTATTTGGTTCATAAATGTCCTCCCCTTGAAAATACGTTTTTTTAGAAGAGGCCTTTTGTAAATATTGGAAAATTTAAAAATTAATCTAACATCTTCTAAAAAATTGTGTAACCTAATTTTTCATTATAAATACTACTTTTTCAACCATGGAAGGTGTCTTCTCTTTTGAAAAACACAGGCCTCTTCTCTTCTCTTCCCCCTCCTCGTTCCTAATTAGTTATCCCTCGATCTCTTCATTTTCCCCCCATTTTTGTCTCGCTTCTAACCTTTCACTGACGTCGATTATTCTTACCCTCTCTCGATGGTGGCAAGTGCAGCTCAAAGGTAAAAGCACTTTCTTCTTCTCAACCCCTCCGTCGGAAACGAATCGGAAGGTACATTTTTTCTCTTCCATTTTTTCGTAGTTTTTGTTCCTGCATACATACATCATATCATTACATATAGTTTATTTGATCATTACATATTTAGTGCATATAGATTAGATTAGTTTTATTTTTAATATCTGAATATATATATAATAGTTTAGTGTAGCCATTTTTCTCAATTTGCGAGCCAAGTTAGCTAGTAGTATTTTTTTATATAGTTAATTCGTAATTTCAAATTCACGTCAACTGCTTTTTTTTTATTAGAATTAATCAGTTACTTTCTTTAGACATAAATTAGTTTAATTAAAATTTAAATTATATTTAATCATGTTAGCCAATTTATGCTTTTATCACTTTCTTGTTTTCAGTAAAGTAGTTGTGTTCTTTATAAAATAATCGTAGTGTCTTACAATTTGTTTTTATTCAATTCGTTAGTTAGTAATAGTTTAATTCATGTGGTTTGTTTATCTTTAATCAGTAGCCACAATAGTTTTAGTTTTATTAAATACATAATAGTTGATAATTATTTTTTTATTTTATTCGCTTATGAGCATTAATAATCAATTAGTTAGATATTTCCAGTCAGTTCGTTATTATTCTCATCATTCATTAGTAGTTACGTTTAACTTTTATTTATTGAGTTACTTCAGCCTTTGATTTCAATCTTGCATGTAATTCGGGTAGGTTAGTCAATTAGCCGATTCTTTGTTTTGTTTATTAATTAATTAATTAGAATCACTAGCATAGGTTAGTTTTTAGTATTTTTATCATTTTCAAATTTGCTAAAATTAGTTCTACAATTCGCACATTAGCTTAATTAATTTCTTATTAGGTGGTCACTTAATTGTTTTAGTCAATTATTGAATTAGTAGTTTGCCGGTTAGAGTGTTTCTTGTTTGGTAAATTAAATTTCTTACAATTAGTTAGTTGTTGCATGTTATCTTCTTTAGTGTTTCATAATTAATTAGTTGATTAAATAGTTTAGTTTGTTTTTCATTTAGTTAAATTGATTTTTAGTGTTAAGTAGTTAGTTTGATTGTTAGTTTCATAATTGATTAGTTTTTTTATCGTTAGTTAGTTAGTTTTGATATTTTGTCTTTTAGTGAAGTAGTTGTTACATGTAATTAGTTGTTATAGGTTAATTATATTTTTGTTTTTGTGATTTTTGTCTAAACTAACATTAGATTTTTGCTTAGTTTTTCTGCATTTTGTTCTTGTTTTGTGATTTTGTTTTGCAGAGAAGCGGTTAACGTGCGGTGAACACTTAAAAATACCCCTGAAGAGCCCTCTGAGGTCCCCAAAAGATCCTCTCAAAAGGCCTTTCGAGCCGTCAGGAGAGTCATTCATCAACAAATAAAGTTTGAGAACAATAATCAAAAGAGGGAGGCAATGAAGATCAAAAGGACTACAAGCTCAAGCACGACCATGTTTTTCTTTTCTTTTAGATTAGGGTTGTTTATTTTATTAAATTAAATTTGTAAAAGGCCTGTAACTAATTATTATTTGTTTAAGCCCACCACAAAGAGTCGTACTATCAATTGATTAGTTAATTAATTGTTTTTATTTTCAAGACAATAAAGAGTAGATGCATGTGGAATACAAAGTGTTCTCCCGTTCTCAGAATTTGACCCGGATCTCACCCTAGTGTGAGCCAGTTTTTAATATTTGGTGTCTGGTTTTCACAAAACCGTTTTTTTATCAAAAATATCTTTTTAAAAATCTATTTCATAATACTTACACCAGTAACACTCATATCGTAACAATATAAATGAGTCTTATCCATAATGGAGATTCTCAACTCATCTAATAACCATAGTATCCAAATAATCTCGACAGTGACTTGAATCATAGCTCTATATTTCGCTTATGCTTTGGATAAAGCAATCCTTTGTTGTTTCTTGCTTTTCCATGAAATCAGAGAGCTTCTGAGAAAAACATAGAAGCTAGTAGTAGAGAGTTGATCCTAAGTATAGCTGCCAAAATCAGCATCACAAAAGGCTCTAAGCATTGTGTTAGATGATCATGAGAAAAATATACCATAGTGCATAGTCTCTCTCACATATCTGATAATCTTGAGTATAGTTGCTAAGTGAACTCTCCTATGAGCACTTATAAAATAACCGACTACATAAAATGCATAGGTAATATTTGGTCCAGATATGGTTAATGAGACTTCCAACTAGTTGTCAGTAAATTACAGGATTCTCTAACTCTACGCCATCTGTCGCTCTCATTTTCAAATTTGCTTTCATAGGAAAGTTAACTCTTCTTAAGCCATCTGTCAGTCTTGCCTTCACCGCCGAAATTGTCGCATACTTATGTTGAGACAAGTACAATCCTCTTGGTGAGTATTCTAACTCCAAACCAAAAAAATATTTCAAACACCCCAAGTCCTTTCATCTCAAACGTGTCAGTCAACTTTTTATTCGTGGACTCCTCAACTCTCTCCAAGTCATCTCATGTGATTATCATATCATATACATATACAAGTAATATACATTTCACAAGCACAGAAGACGACACTAGCAGAGCAGGGTCATGATGACTCAGATCAAATTCAAGATATTTCACTCAAGGTTGTCTATATTGTGTCATATCGTACAATACAGTATGATACGTAACGTTATTTTTAGGGTTTACGATACGATACACACTTGTATCATGATACGAGTGTGTATCGTACAATACACCCATGTATTGTGTTATATCATACAATTGTTAAGATTGTGTGTGTGTGTGTGTGTGTGCGTGTGTGTGTGTGCTTCATAGGGGCATTTTTGTCATTTCACTCATGTAATAAAATTGTTTATTAAAATAGTTTATTTTCCTTTTCTTATTTTTTATTTATTTTTTAAAATGTAATTTAGAGGACCCTTAGGGGCTCTATGGTCAAAATGACCATAGAGTCGTTGGGGGCTCCCAATGGTCCTCTTCTTTCCCTTTTTCTTGTATAAATATGGGGTTGTTCCCCCCCCTTTATGTATGAGGCATGAATTAAGCACTTGATCAATAAACGACTTATATTTTTACTTTTTGTGCATCTTTCATTTGTCTTATTGATCTTTGTATTGTCCCATAGAGGACTTGTGCATGTGCACTTGTATGATTGTAATCTTACAAAGCCTTCAAGTGGCTAGTATTTTCTTGCTTCCGCATACTTCCTTACAACGATACAGGGCGTATCCTATGACACACCTTTGGCCCATTTTAAAAAAGCCAAAAATTAGTTTTTTTATTTTGGGTTTTAAATACCTTTTGAGGGCCAACTTCTTCATTTGTCTAGAGGTCATTAGAAGTGCATTTCCATTGTTTTTCACCTAAAGAAATGTGTTAAGATAAAAAAATGCATTTTCATTATTTTTTCACTCAAGAACATGGGTTAAGGTAAAAAAAATCTTTATTATGAGTAAAATTACAAAGCTACTCTCCAAACAAATTTGCCTCGAGGGGTGCTGACACCCTTACACCCCCCCCCCCCACCAACTTAGCGCGTAGTTGAATCTGCGAAAAATAAAGATTTATATCAAGGTAGAAATCAGGCTCTACACTCCAACAAAGATAGAGTCAGATGATCTGGCATAGCAATGGGGCACTCAAGTAATGAGTGAAAACTGATTAAAAATCGAGTGCAACCACAGTCATAATATTTTTTTTTATGTAGTATGAAAGTATGAGTCGTGTGGCATGTTCTTAATTACAAGATATTTAATATTTTGCAATGTTCTTGTGAGATAGTTGATGATGTCTTATGCAGCTCATAGAGACATAAATGATTTTATGATTGTATTTTGTGCAAATCAAATCATCATTTCATGTGATATGATTTTTTTTAGAATTTTTACTAATTTTTTCTTATTTTTCTTGATTTTTTTTTTATTTTTTGAATTTTTTTATTAAAAATACATGATACAATGATACTATTGACCTGACCAATACAAGTAACGATACACTACTTACAACCTTGATTTTACTTCTGCACTAAACTTATCAAACTAGGCTCATGGTGCCTATTTGAGTCCATATAGCGCTCTACGAAATCTACAAACCAACCTTCTGAATCTGAATATCCTTGTGGCAGTTTCATATATACTTCATCTTCCAAATCTCCATTCACGAAGACATTCTTGACATCAACTGCCATAGATTTCATTGTCGTACTGCAGCCACAACAAGCAATGTATGAATAGTTATCATATGAGCTACACCAGCGGAGGTTTCAGCAAAATCAATTTCGAACCACTGACTATAGCACTTCGCTACCAATCTTGTCTAATATCTTTCTGCCTTGATCTTTATCTTATAAACCCACTTGTTCCCAAAAATATTTTCCCCTGATGAAGCTTTTACTAATTCTCATGCTTAGATCCTCTCAAGTGCACTCATTTGTTCAATCATACCTATTTGTCACTCATCTTTTCTTGTTGCCTCTACACAAGACTCAAACTCAATATAAGAATGAATCAATGTTAAAAATGCATGATGTTGAGGAGAGAAAGACTCATAGGATACAAAACAACGTACCTGAGAAGGATTAAGGAAAAAAAGATAACTCAGATAAAGACTATGAATTTCAGTGATCGGATTTAGTTGACAAAAGAATAGAATCAGAATTGGCCTATTCTCTTCTCTCTGTCTCTACTTCCACATGATCCAAGAAAGGTATATCAACAACATTTTCATATTTTATTGAGTAGGTTTGTCCAAACTGATTATTAATAAGTTGAACCTGCTACCCTTTCATTCACACCCTCATTTTCACCGAAAGGAACCAAAAAGGACAAGTCATTCTCATTTATTGTCTTTTCTCCATGTGGGTTGAAATATAGTCTATCCTCATGAAAGACAACATTTAGGGATACCCTACACCTTTTCAATAGGATCATAACATTTGTAACCCTTTTGACCATTAACAAAACCAAGAAAACAACACTTAATCATTTAGGAGACGGTTAATATATATATATATATATATATATATATATATATATATATATATATTATTTATTTATTTATTTATTATATAATTTGGGTATATGACCAGGGTATTTTGGTTTATTTTTACATGTAATAGGTGTTGTTCATTAGGAGCAATTTTGAGTTTTTTTTCTTTATTTTTATCTTTGTTTAGGGGCTCTGTGGTCATTAAGAGTAGTCGTTGGGGAGCTCCCAACGACTATATTAAAAGCTCACCAATGCCTCCACTTGTATATAAAGGGGTTGTTGGTTCCTTCTTGAAGTAATGCTTGTTCTAAGTATTTTGAATAATATTTTTATTTTTGTATTTGTGCTCTTGCTTTATTTTGTGAGGTTTATGTGATAGCCCTTAGTAGCGCTTTTGTATTTGACCCATTAGTGACTTTTGTATTTGTGAATATGCACATTTGTAACCCTTTTACGGCATTGTGTCGATGCACTTGCTATTTCATTACATGGCATAGCGCTTGAAGGCTTGTGGATTCGAAAAGATGATGTGTTAAAAGCTCAAAATATGTAAAGAAGCTTACGGTAGATCTCCATCAACTTGGGACTTCTTTTCTTCTTCTTGTCTATCTATCTCTTTCTTTTTCATCTCTTTCTCTTCTTCTTCTCTACTATGGCTGATAAAGAAATTATAATTATTGTTTCCACCAAAATTGATGAAAAAAACTACAATATGTGGGACACGGTGGTGCAGAGAATCCTTATGGGTAAAGATATTGGGCAATTTGTTAATAGTTTTACATTAGAACCACAACCAATTCTCAAAAAAATGGTTGTTAGAGCCGATGGTAAATCTAAGGAGGAGAGCCTTTAGGGAGTTGAAAGAGAAAAGATTATGCTTTAATACAAAAAAAACTATAAAGAATGGGAAGTGGGTCATGCCAAGGTTTTTTCCTCTTTATGGATAGTATGCATGAGGGGCCATTCTACGATATTCTCGAATTTAAAAGAGCGGATGAAGCTTAAGAATATGGTAGACACACCTACACCTAAAAAGTTGTTGCTCACAAGTGGGATATTAAAGACAAAATACATAGTTGCAAGCAAGGAGATAAAACGATGAGAGAATACTATAGTGCCCTCAAAAGACTTGGAGATCAATTAGCTAAGTTTGAACCTATATGGGAGATACCTAATGATACTCAAAAATGAAAGAAGTACAAGCAGGATGAACAATTGTTACAATCTTTTAGGTCTTATATATGAATTTAAACAAGTTCGGGTCAACATCATTTATAGGAAAAAACATTTTTCCTTGCATGAAGTCTTGGCTCAATGTATGGAAGTGTTGAAATCCATGTCTGATTCTAAGGAGATCAAGGATAATGTTTTGATCGTTCCAAGACCGGGTGCCCATACAAATGTTTACAAACCACCACATTTTTCAAAATCTTCCTACTAGAGAGCTAGTTATGATGACAACAAGAAAAAAAATAATGTCATAATTATGAAGAATGAAGACACATCAAGACCTATTATCCCAAGTTCAAGAGAAGAGAAGATAAAAAGGTGACATCCATAAGAACGTCTCATAAAACAAGTGAAGATTCAAAATCCATTGGAATCATGTTCTCTCAAATCGTGAAGGGCCTTCATCTACTAATCAAGAACTCTTCTTCCCCTCTTTCGGGAGCCGCCGTCTCTACATCTTCACCTCCCGATAAAGTTTCTTGACTTTTAGAATTTGAAGTCTAATTTCATATGACCACATATTTCTTTGTTTTTCGAATGTAGCACTAATTCAACTCAATAATGTTTTTATCGTTGATGGGTCCTCTCTTAATATAAAAGGCAATGGAAATTTCATAATTATTTCAAAATTTTCTATTCCAATTGTCTAAAAATTAAATTTAAATATTCTCTCTGTTTCTCAAATTAACGACCATGGGATATACTGTCACCTTTTCATCTAAGCAATGTTGGGTATAGAATCTTCAGTCCGAAAAGCATATTGGAGAAGGGCATATAGAATGAGACTTCTACTACATGGATTATTTTTTTCTTTCAAAAGACAATTTTTGTTATAATGTTCAAAATGTAGACATAGTTTTGTAGCATAAAAGACTAAGACATCTTAGTTTATGAAAGTTATCTCATGTACCACATTTGAACAAATTTTGTAATGAAAAATTCCATTATGAGGATTGTGTTCTTGGCAAAATGAAAGTCATTTCCATTCCTAAAATGACCTTTTCTTCTAAACCGTTTCAATTAGTACACTCAGATGTATGGAGACCTTCCCCCATCTTATCTAAAGGTGGTTACTCTTATTATGTGATATTTGTTGATGATTATACTAGATTTTCTTTAATATACTTTCTTAGGCACAAGTGTGAAGTTTTTAATTTTTTTTAAAAATATCAGTCTTGTCAAAAATCAATTTAAAACTGAATTTTTTATCTTCCACTCCGACTCTGTTGAAAAGTTTATGTCAAATGAATTCAAAACTTATTTTAAAAATAATGAGATTTTACACCAAAAATCATGTGCTTATATACCCCAACAAAATAGATTAACTTAAAAGAAACATAAGCATGTAATTGAAATAACTAGAAGCCTTTTAATTTCAAAAAATGTTTCAAAACATTTTGGGCTGAAGCTTATTTGACTATTGTCTATCATATTAACAGATTTTTATCATCTAAGCTTTAAAATATTTTTCCTTATGAAAAACTCTTTAAATTTTCTCTTAATTATCTTAGATTGAGACCTTTTGTATGAAAGTGTTTTGTTCTCATTAACAAAAATGATAAACTCCCTCACAAAGCTATACCAGGTGCATTCTTTGGATATGGAGAAACTCAAAAAAAGATTTAGATGTTTTGATTTAGAAAAGAACAAACTTTATATCTCAAGAAATGTTTATTTTTTGCATAATGAAAGTTTTGTTCTAAGAAGAATTTTGAGTATTCTTTCTTATTTGAGTTACTACCTAAAAGTAGTGATAATTCTTTATTTGCAAATGTTAGTAACTAAGAGCAACTCAATCTTGAGAATGGTGAGAATATTGAATCAAAATTTAGTGTAATTTAATATAAAAGATGTGGAAATGATAGACAGCCAAGTGTTCTAGAAAATTCATTCACCTTAGAAACCCAATAGATAGGAGTTAGAAGATCATATCGGACCTCTAGACCCCTGATAGATTTGTTTCATATGAATCCTTTTTTCCACAATATAAAGTTTGTCTAGCTAAGATTTTTTCTTACTTTGAACTTGCCACACATGGATAAAAGATATGAAGAATTAGGAGCACAATAAGTAAATAGGTGTGCTCATTAGGGGCACAATAGTCTTTTATGTTTTTTTGTAATTTAGTAAATAGGATTAGAGGTTGAAGGATTTATGTAAAAGATCTCAGAGTCGTTAGGACCTCCCCAACAGCTCTATTTCAAGCCGTTGGGGAGAGTCCCAATGGCTTTAAGTGTGTGCCATTGTGTATACTAAGGGTGCTTCCCTCTTGTAAACTAATGCTTTCTCAAGCATTTTGAGTATACAAAATTCTATATTTTTTATTGTGTTATTGGCCCTAAGTGGCCTATGTGCATGTGCTTGTGTGTTGACCCATAAGTGGTCTTTGTGTTCCTGTAAGCCCATAACAGGCACTCTCTTGTTCTTTTTCTTGTTTTGTTAAAGAATCAGCAATATTATGTGACTGGGGCATGATAAACAAATGAATAAATCAACAAACATTACAAGCGAATGATATCTATGGGCTATGGACTACACTTAGGACTTAGAAGAGCAGTATCTCACAAACACTAAACAGAGAAATAAGACCAAAAGTCAGGGAAACTTTGAAACCCAGAGGACACTCTAATTATGGTTATCTTTTCTATAAATTAACACGCCATAGTATGCAAGCTACAAACATCTCTCTCCAAATAATCAAAGTTAAGCTTGACCGGAATGTGGAATAATGGTTAAATAAAACCTGACTAGCATGGAATTCAAAATTTCTGGTACCAACAATCTTTTTTTTTGGGTTGGTTACATCACCAAATAGTAGGCTGCTAAAATTTAGCAATTTGACTTGTATAGCCTACCATGACTTGATTATACCACCTCAACCTACGTGCTTATACTCCTGTTCTCTTTCAGGTTGAAGACTTGGAGATGACACACATTTATAAGGTCACCTGGTTAAGCAATCGAACCTTCAGATTGCAGACAAATCTGTCACACCTAGCAAGACTACCCACACCGCCGGCTGCTTGAGAAGTCAACCCTCATCAACATCCATCTCTGAAAGTGCATCTCTCAAAATCTCTTTCAATACTATCACTCTAGATTTCGCAAGATCAATACAGCGCTGCAATCCATGGAAAAGTTGTTACTAACTAACAAGAAATGAACCCAATAATAAAGTAGAGCAGTGACAAATAAAACCTGGAATGCTGGGGCACAAGCAAGAACTAGACCCCCTGGCTTATATAAAAACACGAGGTGGCCAGATGTATCCAATACCACAGTCACAAGTGAGTTCATGACGGATTCCTCTTCTGCATTTGGGTCTGCCAGGATATACTTCTTGTGCAGTATGCATGTCAGTGAGAATGGAATCTCCCCCAATTGCAACTTCCTTTTCTCTTTACTACCTACAACTTTTGCTACATTATCTTCTAAAAGCTCCATGGAAGCAACTGTTATTCGCCCTTCCTCATTGAGAGAAACAGGAGGAATTTCCACTGCAATGACAGATGGCAATAATATGATACATTCTACAATTATCAACACAAGTAATAATATAAAATATTTGTGGAAAAAAAGTGGGGAAAGGAACCATCAGCTAGTACATGTTTGTCAGAGCAACAGAAAGCAACGTGAAAGAGAATACTCAAATACAGGGAAAGTTTAACAACATCCAACTTATAAAATTATTAAATTGTTTTCTAAAGTTCTTGTAATTTTTTTAGATAGGCTAAAGTTCTTGTAATTGGCAAGACATGATATATACAAATCTTCAAACTATGGTGTTTCTTTTATAATCCATTAGAGAGAAAAGTGAAAAAGAGAGGAAACATCAGAATGGTGGGATAAAACCAATTAGTTTCAACTTTCAAACTTCAATCTACTTGAAAGCTTTAAGTTTATAAATCTTACATATTTTTCCAATTTCTATAAAAAATCATGATTTTTGTGTTTGTTAAACCTAACCTAAAAGATTTAAATATGTGTGATAGTGAAATATACATCCTTATCATACTCAAAACACCACAGTTACCAGAGTAAGAAATGTGCGAGAGAAGCAACACGTGAAGCATGAAGCCAAAAGCAAGCATTCTAAAAATGTCTTAATGTGTGAAGAATGAAATATTCACGAAGCCAGTGAGGAGGCAAATGTGTGAAAGAAGCAACACGTCGAGCCACCCACTCATCGGGTGGCCTCCCACCCTCGTAAGGAAGACAGTGGGGTTACTTCCCACCGCCTGCTTCTCCCAAACACCAGCCGCCCCACTGGTCGGTCAGAGGGGTGGCGGCCAGCAAGATCCAGTAGGCAGACGAACGTCGACCGAATTTTCCCTTGTGGCAGCCACCCAACTAGCTGGATTTTGCCCTGCCGATATAAGAGGGATCGTGGGATGAGCATCCCCCACTGACAGCCCTCATTTTGAATGGGTGAACCCTCTGATCGGTAATGGCGGGAAGAATCCCGCCAGCGAGGGTGGCTCCTGATGGCCTGCCTTGTCCGACAAGTGGTCACTGGACAAGGTCCAATCGGCAGCCAAACCCCTGACGGTCATGCCTGGTTCTGCGGGAAACTGAAGAAAAGAAGAGGAAGGAGGGGTCAGGCAAGCTTCGTCCAGCAGGTAAAGAGGAGAAAGTGATCAGTAGGTAGCAACAACAGGGGGGCGAGAGGGAGAGGGCGGTGAAGGCCGGCAATCGAGCAAGAAAGATTGTCCATCTTCGTTGTTGATGGTAGCAAGGGCTAAGAGGGAGAAACGGTTGGTGATGGGGGCCAGCGACAGTGGTGGTCAGTGTTTTCCTATTGTTGTTGTTGTAGTTCATGGCGATGGTCCGAAGGGAGGATGTCGATGAGCATGACGGAGTCAACGCCAATCTTGGGGTGGCGGTCGCCAACGCCCATACCGGCGCTGCCAAGGGTGACGTGGTGGTGGATGGAGACGTTGCTGCTGACGATGGCGATCTTGCCGACGACGATGCCAGGGGTCTAGTCAGCTCCCTTCGAGATTAACCGAGAGGAAGAACATGGAGGAGGAAACGAGGGAGGCGGTCAAGGTGGCTCGCATGGGAGAGGCTCGCAAGCACTCATGGTCTAGTCGGCTCCCTTTGGGATTAACCGAGAGGAAGAATATGGAGGAGGAAACGAAGGAGGTGGTCAGGGTGGCTCGCACGAACGAGAGAGGCTTGCAAGCACTCGTTCTATTATATCGAACCCTTCAATTACCGTGTTCTCAAGACGATCCGTGCTTTTCTATAGATTGTAGATGGACTCTTAAACTTCACCATCACTTGAACGGATTTCAGACTCTCCGACGTTTCGATCAATGTGATGATAGGAACCTGAACGGATTCAAGAAGGACGTGGTCCTTTGTTGTTGTGAAAAAATATCATGATCTGCCTCCAAGGACGTTGATCCATCGTTCTTGATCCTGCAAAAAAGCATCTCTCCAATACCAATGTTAGAAACTCGACCCTGGAAGGGACGGTTTCTACAAATCCGGCCTTGGGAAGGCTATGGCACAGGGAAAAGCCGAGAAAGAGATAAATTGTTCTCGATTTGGCTAGGCTCTGTGTCAGATAGGGTCAACAGCAGGGCAGAGGGAGAATATTGATCCCTCTAGGGGGGTTGCTGCTGAGGAAGACGTGGAAGAGAATAGGGAGAAAAGGTGTTCTCTCCAGGACTAGGGTTAAAGAACAGGGAGAACAAAAAAATTAATCTACTAATTTCATTCATAATTAATCAAGAATAATACTTATTTATTGATTCTACCAAAAAGTTTTAAAAGAAATAAAAGAACAAAAATAAGAATCTAAATAGGAATGGGTGTCTCAGTCCGAGTAAGACTGGGTCTCTTGGGCAGATCTAGATCAAGAACGGCTTCTCGAAGTCGGATATGAGAAAGTTTGTACCAGAACCTTGCATATTTGTTGGTTGTACTGGACTCAAAAGCGACCTAAATGTAAACATTCAAGAACTTGAATTCAGAATTTTTTTAATATCTAATAACAAGAAAATAATGGAAAATAAAATAAAAAATGAGATTCATAAAAAAGAATTAAAATAGCTAAGAAAACTATAAAATGAATATGTGATAATAATAAGTCTCTAATAGGTTGTTTACGCTTGACTGGATCAATAAAAATAAAATCTCAATAATGGCAAATAGCTATTAGTAAGATGTTACCAATGGCAACCAAGAACAGTATTCACTTTAAAGCTATGCACAAACTGTCAAAGGATGGATTTTTACTAGGTGAAGATATTCGCAAGTACAAAAACTAAGAGCAAGTCAAGCATGCAAGCGACTTAAAAGTCAAAAGCAGCTTAAATCTTTCTATTACATATAGTAAAATTCAGCACATGTGGTTGACCACACAAGGTTTGTTCCATTTTTAAGATAAAGCAACCTCATAGAGACCTTATATTTTATGTAACCTGCTAAGTGAGCAAAAATAAAGCATGTATGCAAGCCCCATCAGTATAGCCAGCTTCAACCCACGAACAGAGAAGGGTATGACTTACAATTAGCAAACGCACCAACCGCTGAAAGTAATGCGGCATCAAAGAGGGAGCCGTCTGCATCTAAACAGTAAATATCCTACAAAAAATGCACACAGTTATTGCCAGTCACTGCCTAGATCATAGCAAGAAAAACGTTCCGCAACAGTACATACACATGATACAACATCAGAGTCGAGTCAGAAGATGAATAATTAAGCAAAAGTTCTTCTCAAATCTCAAGTATGAGTTTGAATGAAATATGTTCCATGAGAAAATTCAAGCACATTAATAACAAATGTTAACCGAGAACATTACCAGATACGCCATCCATGCTGCTTTTCCACCAATTATTGAAAGTTCACTTAAATTTATCATGCCAGAACTGTACCAACCAATGTTTAATCTGTTAGATTTTTTATATGCATATGGAAGTCTCACTTTTTATCTCATAATATAAGCTAACCAGAATATGCACCACACAACAAACTACCCCAAAAGACCGCATAAAGAAACATATATCAATACCATGACATAAAGATCACTGAAAGAATAGTGAAGTCTGGAGAAACTGATGCTGGAGTCATCCAGGGACAAAGAGAAAATTAAACGGGCTCTGTTTGGGAGCCTTGAATTGTGATGGAAACACCATTTCTATGTGTTACCAAAATACTGTTTTTGCCAAAATGTGGTTTTGATGATGGAGTTGCCGAAAACATCATCTTGTGAATAAGTGTTGAAATGTGGTGTTGGGGATGCCAACTCCATTCCCAATTCAGTCCTTTTGGCAACGCTGCAGCTCCCAAACAGCAGAGAGCATGAAAACTCTGGGGAAACCGCGGCAAACCACATATTCAAGGCTTCCAAGCAGAGCCTAAATCGCAAATGCATACACATTCTTATGTTGAAATAGATGCAAGAACAGCTACCACTAGGAAAAAACTAACAAGCTCAACCAACCACTTGCCAAAATCACAGAGTATTCACATACAGAACATTCCTAGTTGCTTTTGTTAAAATGTAAAACTGTACATATATGTATATATAATAATATTATATTATTATATATATATACAAATACATTTTTAATTTCTTTCTTTTCTGTATTTTTTTTCCTTTATTTTTATTTTTTGTCTTTATGTCATCTAGTTCAGTTTGAACTAGAATGACTGTTGCTAGTCCTGTCCAGACTTGACTAGCAATAGAGCTGTTGGACTGTGCCCAACAGCTCTATTGAGTCCTCTTTCAGCTGTGTATATAAAGGGGTGCAGCCCCTCTTGTATTTCACTCCAATGCTTCTTAAGCAATTGGTTTTTCATATCAATAAAGAATACATTTTTATTTTTATTTTGTTTCCAGTTATACCCTTTTTAAGGGTTATGCTTTAGTGTCATTCTTGACACTTGCTCTTGTTAATCAAAGCTCGTGTTTCGAAGATCCCCATTTCATTTCATGGTATCAAAGCCGCGGAAGTACTAAATCTTGAGGAAAAGCTGCCTCGGTTTCCGTGCCCGTTTGCAAAAGTGTTCGCCACTTGAAGAGAAGTGTTTTATCACTTCATTGGAGAAGATTTCACATCTTGTTGCATTGTTTTTTTTTTCTTTCTTTCTCATTTTCCTTCTTGTTTCTCTTCTATCCCTATTCTTTCTCTCCTTGTAATCGATGGATGACAATGATAAAGTCACCATCATGCCTATGAAACTAAGCGATACGAACTATGTAACATGGGCTTCAATCATGAAGCACCATATATGGGGAAAAGGCTTATGGGGGATTGTGGATGGTTCCGATTCGGAACCTAAGCTATCTCTTACTAAAAAGGAGGGAGATAAAGACGTCCCTCTATCGGAAGAAGAGAAAATCAAGGCTATTGCCTCATACGAGAAGAAATGGAAAGAATGGAGAATATCTCATGCGAAGATAATGTCATGGCTTATCAATAGCGTTGACATTAAAAAATGCTCAAGTCTTGCCAAATTTGATCATGCCGATAAGGCATGGGAATACCTTAAGAATATGTATTCCCTTAAAGATATTGCACACGTGTGCAACCTCCAAGAAAAAGTTCGAATGATGACACAAGGAGACAAAACTATTCGTGAATATTACAATGGGTTGTCCGAACTTTGGGAAGAACTTTCCCTTTTAGAACCAAAGTGGCATTGTGCCGAAGACATCGAGCTTCGTCAGAAACAACTCGATGTTGAACATTTTTACCAGTTTATCACTGGATTAAGGCCGGAATTTGAAACCACTAAATCGGCCCTACTTCACCGGGGAAAAATTCCTTCTATTGTTGAAACTATTGAAGAGTTAACAATGGAAGAAAATCGTCTCCGGAAAGGTTCTTTAAAAATTGAAGATGATTCCGTTTTAGCCGTGTCTAGACCAGGGAATCATGTTCGATCATATAGGTCTCCTCACTTTAACCGACAAAATGGTGACTATGATAAGAAGAAAGTTATTTGTCATCACTGTCATGAACCGGGACACTACAGGCCACAATGTCCCAAACTTAAGGAGCTGAGAGAAAAAAGAGCTGCAATTGCTGGATCGGAGCCTAAAGATCAGGATGCACCAGTTTCCCTGGCCCAACTAATGGAGATCCTTCAGCCTCTCATCAAAGGTGCCTCTTCCTCATCTGAAGCTTCAACCGGCGCAGCAGCCTCATCTTTTTCTGATTTAAGTAAAATTTCTTGGCTTCTTGACTCTGGTGCATCTTTTCATATGACCCCAAATAATCAAAGTCTATCCAAATGTGTTAAAAATAAAACAAGTGTGTCAAAGGTCTTTACTGCTGATGGGACTTCTCTTGAAATAGAAGGAATAGGAGATTTTGAAAAAATTTATAAAACAAAAAAAATTTTTATTCCAGAAATTAGACATGTTCCCAAATTAAATTTAAATCTTTTATCTGTATCTCAAATTTCTGATTATGGGTGTAATATTTCTTTTTCTTCTCATGGTTGTTGGGTACAGGATCGCCAGTCAGGCAAGCTGATTGGGGAAGGCCATAGAGAAGGAGGACTCTATTACATGGATTTTTTGGAAATGTCGAAGAAAGCTTTTTGTTATAATATTCAAAAAATAGAGTTGGAACTGTGGCATAAGAGACTTGGTCACCCACATATAGCCAAAATCCAACATTTTCCAAATCTAAGGAAATTTTGTAACTCTGAATCATTTGATTGTAAAGATTGTATTCTCGGCAAAATGAAAAGATTACCATTTCAGAACAGAACCTTTTTCTCTTCAAGACCACTTGAATTAATACACTCGGATGTTTGGGGTCCTGCACCAGTAATTTCTAAAGGAGGATTTGTTTACTATGTTATTTTTGTCGATGATTTCTCCCGACATACGTGGATGTAATTTCTCAAACATAAGTCTGAAGTATTTTCATACTTTCAAACTTTTCATAATATGGTTAAAAACAAATTTCAAAATGATATTACTATTTTTCGCACAGATTCAGGGGGAGAGTTTTTATCCACAGATTTTCAAAATTATCTTAAATTGCATGGCATCACACATCAAAGATCTTGTCCTTATACACCTCAACAAAATGGACTGGCAGAACGAAAACATCGCCATATTATAGAAACCACTAGAACTTTATTAATAGCAAATCAAGTCCCTAAAGACTTTTGGGCAGAAGCTGCCTTAACTGCCACCTATCTCATTAATAGGATGCCATCTTCTTCGTTACAAAATATCACTCCCATTGAAAAACTTATGAACATTTCTCCAGACTACTCTAGATTAAGAATATTTGGGTGCAAATGTTTCATATTTACTGACAAAAATGATAAACTTTCCCCTCGTGCGATTCCCTGTGCCTTTTTAGGATATGCTGAAAACCAGAAAGGTTATAGATGTTTTGACTTCAAAAATAATAAACTATATGTGTCTAGAAATGTTTCCTTTCTTGAAAAGGAGAGCTTCTTTGATTTTAGAAAATTAAAAGACGTCACTGAGTACTCCTTTTTGCTAGATCTAACATCAACATCTGATGAATATGACCTTGATTGTAACTTTGATGATGATCCAAGAATTATTGATCTTAATGTTGAAAATGAAGAAGTTCATAGAGATACTAGTATTCAATATTCCAGGCGACAAGAGTCTAATACTCCATGTGCACTTGAGAAATATTCTAACATTCCAACTAGACAATCATCCCGAATCTCGAGGCCTCCAGAAAAGTTTGTATCATACGAGTCTTTCTCACCCACATATAGGGCAGTTATTGCATTAATTCACTCATATGAAGAACCATCCACATATTTTCAAGCAAAAAATGATATCAAATGGATAGAAGCCATGAAAGTTGAATTAGATGCACTTGAAAAGGCTTATACATGGAATATTCAAGATCTTCCTCCAGGGAAGAAAACTATAGGATGTCGATGGGTTTATAAAATTAAAACCAAGAGTGATGGTACTCTTGAAGACTACTGTCTGAACCTTAATTGCCTTAGCTTCTATCAAAAAATGGTCTATTTTTCAAATGGATGTCAAAAATGCTTTTTTAAATGGAAAGCTAGTTGAAGAAGTATATATGGAACCCCCTCCTGGTCTAAGTATTCCTAAGGGTAAAGTCCTTCGCTTAGAAAAAACTCTTTATGGACTTAAACAAGCACCAAAAGCTTGGTATGATAGGTTTAGTCGTGTTATGATTGATATTGGTTTTCAATTCTGTTTAACTGACACTGCTTTGTTTATTAAGAATTCTGATGCAGGGATCATTGTGCTTCTTCTCTATGTGGATGATATGATCATCACCGGAAGCGATAAACAGGGAGTTGAAACAATCAAAACACTTCTTAAATCTCATTTTGAAATGACTGATTTGGGCTTGTTGAGATATTTTTTAGGCATTGAAGTTGCTTATTCTCCTAGAGGATATTTATTATCTCAGACTAAATTTGCTTTTGATATTGTTTTCAGGTCTGGTATTACTGATGATAAGAAAGTTGACACTCCAGAAGTTGTTAATGTTAAAATGAAGATTGATGATGGAGAACTTCTTGCAGACCCTACTCCTTACAGACAGCTTGTCGGGGCACTTTCATATCTATCCATTACCAGACCAGATATAGCACATGTTGTTCATACAGCAAGTCAATTTCAACATGCTCCTACTTCTGTTCATATGGGAGCAGTCATGCGTATTATCAGATACATCAAGTCCTCTCTTTCACGAGGACTTTTCTTATCTTCCTCCTCCTCTCTTGATTTAATTGCATATACTGATGCTGATTGGGGAGGTGATCCCAATAACAGACACTCAACCACTGGCTTTTGTGTCTTTTTAGGGGAATCATTAATCTCGTGGAGGTGTAAAAAGCAGCAGAAGGTATCTCTCTCATCCACCGAAGCTGAATACAGAGCCATGGCAACCACGACCATGGAAGTAGTTTGGCTCCGACGACTGCTTGCTGACATGGGAGTTGAAGCAACAAAGGCTTCACAAATGTGTTGTGACAACAAAAGTGCGATCTACATTGCCAGTAACAGAACATTCCACGAACGCACCAAACACATCGAAATGGATTGTCACTACGTCAGAGAGGAATATCTACACGGGATAATTGATCTGCCATATGTCACTTCAGAATATCAGTTAGCAGACCTCTTTACAAAGCCTCTCGCTGCTCCCCGATTTCACTTTCTCTTAGACAAACTTTCGCTCATTGTACCGTAAGTTTGAGGGGGAGTGTTAAAATGTAAAACTGTACATATATGTATATATAATAATATTATATTATTATATATATATATAAATACATTTTTAATTTCTTTCTTTTCTGTATTTTTTTTCCTTTATTTTTATTTTTTGTCTTTATGTCATCTAGTTCAGTTTGAACTAGAATGACTGTTGCTAGTCAAGTCCTGTCCAGACTTGACTAGCAATAGAGCTGTTGGACTGACACATTCCAACAGCTCTAAATAGAGCTGTTGGACTGTGCCCAACAACTCTATTGAGTCCTCTTTCAGCTGTGTATATAAAGGGGTGCAGCCCCTCTTGTATTTCACTCCAATGCTTCTTAAGCAATTGGTTTTTCATATCAATAAAGAATACATTTTTATTTTTATTTTGTTTCCAGTTATACCCTTTTTAAGGGTTATGCTTTAGTGTCATTCTTGACACTTGCACTTGTTAATCAAAGCTCGTGTTTCGAAGATCCCCATTTCATTTCAGCTTTTACCCAGAATCAGAATCCTCTTGTACACAAAAAAAAAAAAGGCCTTTTAAAAAGCACTTGGTTACCTAAAGATGACATCTGATAACTGTTTGGAAATCACAGGGGCCACTTCTGCGGGACGTCCAGGCCTGACAATGGGAGAGCAAACAGGAGGCATATGGAACTCGATAGCTGCAAATACATAATACCCATATAAGAATCACCCCAGCTAAGCTCACCACCAAGAGAACATGAACGCTACCGACATATGGCTCCTTCGTTCGGCGACTCCACGGATGGGATCATGACTTCCAGCTTGATAGCGGCCATCATCGTCTGCAAGAAAAAAGGCAAACCTTCAGAAAAAGGAAAGAAGGTAAGAGAGGATGGTGGGTTGTGAAGTTGGCAGGGGAGCGTTTTCTTTACAGTGTCGCCGATCTTGGCAGTCACGGAGCCGTCGGCAGTGGAGACAGTGCCAAGGACGAGGAGGGTGTTCCTGCACTCATTGAGAGATCTGGAGTCGGGCCTGAGGGACTCGGAGAGGTACTTCTCGTAGAAGGGGAGGGGGAAGAGACGGCGGAATGCCTCCACCTCCATCTCCCCCTCCAAGGAGTTACTCCCAAACTCCATCGTTCCCATCCTCCGGGAAAGTAGTTCAGAGGGATGGCTGGCTGGCTGGGGCTGCCCTTTTCTTTTCTCCCTGTTGGACCCTAACCCATCACAAGTAAACAAGTTCTTCAGTAGTGATTGTACTTCTGCATAAGATCTCCAAAATTGGATATACATGTAATAAGATGAACATATTATGCAACATTAATGCAAACCGCAACCCTAAATCGGATTAGATAGAGAGAGACAGAACCCTAATCTTCGAACAGCAGAGAGAGAGAGAGAGTACGGCCGGAGGTTGGAAGATCGTGGCCGGAATATTCGCTGGAGGGTGCTCGTCACCGGCGGGAGACGAGTGACAGTGAGAGGTGGGGGCGAGGGCAACGAGAATCGGCTAGAATTATAAGTAAACAATGAATAATCAATGATTGAAATTAAATATGATGTACATATGTACCTCAGCCCACAATTAAGCGTGAAAAAAAAAACGATCACGATCTGCTGGGCACGGATCCCTATGCAGGGAAACACGCAAACATTCAAGAAAAACCCTGGTTAGGGTCATACGGCTGAGGCAAAAACACACAATTACAGAGAACAAATATGCCTTCAACAGAAGAAAGAAAAATTGGAGAAAGAAAAGTCCGTAATACTAAAAAAAAAACGGCAAATGGACAGTGACCGACACATTTGGTCCGACCACAAATTGCTCCCTATGTTCCATCACGTTTGTCATTGAAGGGGACTACAAACATATTTCACCGAATAATTGTAAGGGCATACCTTCATATGTTTGCAAACGTATCTTCCATGTCCCTGCAATTTGCCAATGAGTCCGTACCGTTTCTCGCCCACGAACCGATCTTGAAATCCCGCAGGTCCAAAAACAGAGCAGCAAAAGATGGCACTCAACTACCAAACCCCACGAACTGTAACACCGAACCCCAAGCGAACCATACAACAAGTCCCAGAAGCAATCGGAGATCAGGCCAAATCCACACACCGAGCACGAATCAAGACGCTGAAATTAAGCAAAAACCGGAGCTCGATTTCAAATTAGGGCAATTTCAAAAGAAAACCCAATATTAACAACAAAGAAAATGAATAGGAAAACAAGAGGGGACACAAAACTTAACGAAGAATCCGTCGATTTTTGCAATGGTTGCCCAACAAAGGAGAACGAGAGGGGAAGAAGAAATGAGGAAAGAGGAATTTGGGGATGGACTCACTGACAAACCCTCAAGTCCGGCGGAGACTCCGGCAGTGTCTGGTTTGCGACTCCCGGCGGTTGGCACTCCAACAGGAGGAAGGAGTAAGTACCGGCGGTTGGCGCTCGAACAGGAGGAGGAAGGAGTGAGTATCGGCAGTGGCGACGGCGGGTGACGGCGGTGGCGCAAACGTTTCCGGCCGGCGCCCGAACGGAGAAGAGAAGAAGTGAAGGGGAAGAAGGAGAAAAGAGAGGAGGAGGTGGGCTGGTCTCCTGCGAACAGGACGAGAACGGCAGCCTCGCTGGGTCTCCGGCGGTGGCGCAGGTGTACCCGGACGGCGCCCGAACGGGGTAAGAGAAAAATGGAGAAGAGAGGGAAAAAGAGGGTTGGGGTTTTCGGCTGAATGTGAAAGAAAGGAAGCGAAAAAACAAATTTAGGTACTGCGTGAAAGGTGGTGGGTCCGGATCGGGCCTGGTTTGGATCCGGTTCGGTTTCAACCCAAAAGACCCTAAAAAAACAAATAAAATATAATGGAGAAAAAAAAACTAAACCTATTTAACGAATGAGAATTTATTTTTTTGACAGAAATCTGTTTTAAAATAAATTCATGATATAAAAAAAAAAACTAGTATATGATACTGGTTTTTTTATGAAAATTTTCTTAAAAAATTTATGTTCGGGTCAATCCATTTGGGTCCAACCCGTATAGGGTTTGGGTCCATTTTGAAATTCTCTATTTTTTCTCAAATTTTGCAACGATTACTCGTCTGATTTTAAATAGTTCAAGGGTTTTTAGTATTTTTTAAAAATAATAATTTATTTAATTAAAATATTTTCATAATTAATTTTATGACCAAAATACTTTTTTAAAAAAATTATTTCAAAAACCATTAAAATGTGTCTTGTTAAGTTCGAAACACCTCAAAAACACCTAATTGAGTTTTTGACTCTTTAAAATAACCAATTTTCATGATGATTGAATATTTTAACAATATTTTATCTATAAAAATTATTAAAATAACCATTTTATCTTTTTTTGTCAGAAGGGTATAATTAAGCATATAAAACATCCAAAATTGACATTTAAAAGATAAAAATGTTTTTTTAACTCAAAGTTAAAGTTAATTCTTTATTTATTTAAACTCTCAAAAAATTATAGGTTTTACATTAACATTAATTTGATTAATTTTTTTAATGATAAACAACACTTTTAACTACGAAAAAGCTAAAAATTCCAATGCAAATGTAATTTTTTCAACAAAAACACTTTTGAACCAATTATAGCCGAAGCCACAAAACCATATGGGTATACAATTCTCAGTCATATATATCCAAACTCAAGCGTGAACCTCAATCAAATTGGGTTGGGTTCGGGTCAAGTTTTTTAACCCAATTCATAACAAAATCAGTGATTTTAAAACTCAGCCCAACTTATACCTGAACCCGTTGTTGAGAATGTTTGATGTGCCTTTCCCATCAGGATTCGAACGGAAATCTCGGTGGGAACAACGATTTAGAACAAGAGTTGGTATGTGATTTTCGATCCACCTCCCCCCTGATACAGAATAGGCAGGAACGGAGGGGACAAAACAAAAATGCATCAGCGGGCACGCCGCCAGTCGATGCGTCTCTCTCTCTATCTCCTGCACCCACCGTCGCCAAGCCCCTTCCCCACCCGCGTCTCGATGCATCTGAGATTTTTCCCCACCATCGTTGTGTTCCTCTCCCATCGCACCAAGTACGCCTTTTCCTCTCTCTCTCTCGCCTTAAATCCTAACCGGTTAGGGTATGCTTCCTCTCTTTCCTCCATTGTATAAGAGACACCCACGAGAGAAAAACCATGGTAAGGGTCTCACCCTCTCTTTCTTCCAGTGTTTCTCCTCGAGCTCGCCTTCAGGATCACTGCCCAAGGACCCGTATGAGGAGCACACCTACGACTTCATAAAGTCATTGATAGAGAGCAATGGTTTCTATTTCAAGGATTGCAATGCCCATAGAAAAGACGGACGCGATTGAGATTGTTTGTAGATGGGAATCGATAGGGTTCTATTTTTTCTGGATTTATGATGTTAGGTATTGGTTAATTCGACGATGGTGGTGGTTGGTTGATGATTTTACCAGATGAGTAGTGGAGAAACAATTGTTTTTAAAGAAAAATGAAGATTGGGATGTTAGTTGGTGTTAATTAATTGATTTGGTGAATGTTGGTTCTCAAAAATTTGATGGGGTTGAAGATCATAGAGTCCCCCAAAGAATGTTGATATTGATGATCAAAGAAGAGCAAGGTTCATTCCCCATCTCAAGGGGGGAGATTTTGCAACATATAGAATGAGATTGCTTCTGCAGTTATTGAATTGGCAAGAATTAGATTGAGGGTTCAAAAAAATTGGTTGGTGCAAAATAAGAAGCAAATGATAAGCAGGGGAATAGAAGAAGATCAATGATTGTTTGTGTTTATTAGATGAGATAAAATAAAAAACTTTGAAAATTTGAATGGATCAGCTGTCTTACATTATACGATCGAAGTAGCAGAAAAAAAGTACTGTCGTTCCGACATTAGTGAAGAATTTTCAAAACTTTTGTCTAAATGTTTTATTGTTTATTAGTGCTTGTTTCTTTTTTGAATGCTGCTCCTTTCATTTGGTGCAATATGAGACTGTAACCAAGCAAAACAAAAAATATATATTTTATTAGATAATTCAATGCAGTTGGACTAGGAAACACCATGAATTGGTGATGAGCAAACATACAAAATGCAGTATTGCAATAAAATGATGAAATTGTAAGATGACCAATGCTAAGTTTATCATATAAAGAGTCTTGCAATGAGGACACAAACTTACGGTGGAGTTACAAGTTATTTTTTGATGACCAATGCTAAACCATGTTATTTTTTCATGTGGATCAACCTATACAACCATTGCAACAAGTTATAACTACATTAAGCTGCACCTGCAAAACCTAAAAACTCTTCTTCTCACCAAATGAAATAGCACACACTAAGTGTTTCATTGACCGGGTCATCATATTTGCACATGATATTGGTTTTTAGCATGAAACATTGATTTCCTTTGTTTGCCTTGGTTGGTCATTTTCTTTCATTATCTACACCTACTAACAAGATCAGTTCCAGCTTGAATGACCAGTTTGTGGGAAGAGTATTTACTTAGTTTGGTTTTTTTCTCTTTTCTTTTCTGAACCCATTTTTTAATTTCCTATGTCTGAAAGAGAAAGGAAAATTATAATTATTGGAGGATCGGTAGGTTGTGCATTGATCTCCTTTGTTTATTTACACACTGCAAAGAGAATCCAGGCTTTTAGTAAGTTTCTTTTTTAATTTTTTAGTTTTTCCTTGATAACCTTCGTTATAATGAACCAACGATTAGAATTATTTTAAAATTGGCTCATCAATCATTTCTTAAGGCTAAATTTGGCATTAAATCTGTAACAACCCCAGAAAAAACATCATAATGTTGTGTTAGGCAAGGGCATTATGTCCCTTGCTAGTGCCTAAGCAAGGTGAATCCCGGAAAGCAAGGGATGTAAACAGTTTACACGGTCAGGAAAGCAACCGAGTACGGCAGGCATAGCACAAACACCAAATGCACTTTGCACGTTTGAAAGCTTAAGAAACACTTTCTCATTTGAAAAAAGCAGCCAAGTTTTTCTAAGGTGAGGAAGCATTTCATAAGTTTCCAAACATATTATTCATTTTCTCAAGACAAACACAAAAAAAAAATAACATGTGATAATAAAAAAATCTTGTGGAAGTTCTACCTCCCATTGGGGAAACCATTCTCAGCGTTGTTGGGGTATTACAAATCACAAACATTCCGCAATGTGTAAGTGATGTAAATCGGGAGGGCTTAATTTATGAGAAAATCTATGTTACGCTACTCTTATGCACAAAAATCAAGAAAAATGTCAAAAAGTAAAAAAATTTAAGAAAATTAACTAAAAATTAAAATAATAAAATACTCAAAATAACTCTTAATTCTACATAAAGCTCTCAGCTTTCTATAGATGAGGTTGCCAAATCTTAATACAATTAAACTACCTATTTCATTAAACTCCTAAAAGTAAGTTTTTTCTTAATTATACTAATATAACAAATATTGATATCGGATCCAAGAACCAATACAAAATAATCTAAATACTAAAAATGATTCAAATGATAAAAAATTCAAAAACATCAAAGCGGATCCAAACGAATCCTTATGAACCTGGATCTTTTGCTCTGTTCAACTCTTGCATCATACTCTCCCAGTTGAAGAAGACTTTTCCTCAAGTCTTTATATTGCCTACCCTTCTTTCGGTTTTGCTCCACCTTGTGGGCATCCCAAACTCCTCTGTCTCCATTTTTTTTATGGTCGTCCTCTTGCTGTTGAGTACATTCACGTTGTGCAATGGTGGGGCATTCCTAATATCCATCATTGTCATCTCTCCCTCGTGGGTGGTATTTTCACACAAGTCTCATCTAATTGTGGCATGATATTTTTTTCAAACGAAGCAAAAAATTTCAATCTTTGAGTAATTCTTTCGATCATCTTCGTTAATCGATCATACTCTTCAATCATATTAAGCATATCACTATTCATCTAGTTCAAAGAAGTTATGATGAAAACATCGTGGGCAAGATCGAGAAAGCACAGTTTACAAAAAAATCTACGGTATGCTACTTCTATACACAAAAATCAAGAAACAAGAAATTACGAGAAAATGGCTAGAAAGCAAGAAAATTGCAAGAAATTTAATTGAAAATAAAAATAATAAAATACTCAAAATAACTCTCAATTATGGATTCTGAATTCTACATGGGGGCTCTCATCTGTTTATAAATGAGGTATGCCAAATCCTAGTCTAATTAAACTAACGATTCTGATAAACTCTTAAAAACAAGATTTTTCTTAATTATCCTAATCTAACAGATCTGGATATTGAATCCAAGATTCATTACAAAATGATTTTAAAACTAAAAATGATTTAAATCTAAAAACATCAAAGTGCTTCACCGAAACACAAAAGGACTTAGACAAACATTTCATGCTATTATGGCATTCAAAATTTGCATATGGTAAGAAAAAAAAGACATTTTTTAAATAACTCTATATGTTCATGAAAACTGCACAGGTCATATACGTCAGGAGAAAGGCACGAGGAGCAAGAGAAAATGAGCAATCTTACCACCTCCCAACTGCTCTCTCAAAGGCTAGGCCTTCGTGATTTTGTTAATTTACAGGTACCCTTTTCTTTTTCTAGAATTAAATTTGCGCATCACAGGGACTTGTTAAAAAGAGTGGCATGTTTATGAGACACGGCACAACACAATGACACGACAGACGACATGCTTCAGACACCATGTATATTTTTTGATAATTTTATCTATATTTTGTTTGTTTAATGATTATTTTTGTACTTTACCTATTAATTTTGAGTTTTTTACTTAAATACTTTTGTGTATATCTATAATTGTAAATTGTATATTATCTAATGGAAAAAACTATCTCTAAACATAAAAGGGTAATGTGGGTAAAGAACTCCTTAGTGAAAAAGTATAATATTTTTTATTTTTTCAGGTTTTGTTTTTGTACATCTGAGGTGTTTGGATCATGTTTTTATTATGTGTCTGCCCAACTGAATCGTTCTGTATCTGCCCAAAAGTAATAAAAATTTATTATGTGTCAAGCATAACGTGACACGTGTTAAAACTATTAAAAAATAGTATTTTCTGAATTTATTAAAAATTATAGCCCATTCACCTCTGAATCGTATCAAATCTCAGTCGATACAATGTGTATACTGATAACATTGGGCAGGCCGATTAAGTGACCCGGTCCTCAGTGAGAGTTTCCTCATCATCAAGAAAATAAAAGATATTGTAACAATGTGTATCCTCATCTCTTAATTTTTATAAAAGCCAAATCTGTGTCCTGTATTTTTGTCGTATTTGTATTTGTAACTGTATCCTCGACGAAGCATGTGTTAAACTTTGTAATTGTTTTAACCTCAAAGCTGTTTGTTTCTCTTGCGGCTTGACTAGTTCTGATCTCCTGCTGTCTTCTAGGGCAGACATCAAATGTAGTTACCTGTATATCCAAAGGAGATGATGCGCTTTCAGGGCTGATGATAATCCTTGTATTCACAAAAACATCTCACTAGTTGGTCGTGTCTCGGTTGACGCAATTGGCCTTGCCATTAGCTCATTTCCAGTAGTTCTAATGTCTGCAATCTGTGGGGTGTCGTCATATGAATATTTTCCAAAAATTATGGGCTTCACAATCACTGTCACACTGCTCAAGATCTACTAAGCATTTTTATAACCTGTGCATTTGCATAGCATTGTTCCCACCTGTTGAGGCTAACTTGTTAAGTTACATGTGCATTCCAGACGATGATTAATGTTTACTTACCAGCATTTGCATCAAGTTGAACACCTATATGTTGGGTCATCCCATTGTTCATCCATGTCTCTCTACATTTTATGCATTGGCATCCATCAGATGTCGTATTCTATCTTAGTCACACCCATTTTCATTTTACTCATTATTCATCACAACCATGCTTTAGGTACATCACAGCATTGCATCTATGCATCGAGTGTTATAATCTCTAGGTGTATTTCATTTGTTGCATAAGCCCATTGTTTTTTTGTATTCATGTTTCATTACATTTCCTGTATACATTTTCTTCTCTTTTCTTATTGGATTTGTGTTTTATCGTCATCTCATCCACCCCATTTCATTCATCATAACAATGGTTTACTGAATGTTTTGATGTATTATCCATCATGTTTCTCGTTTTGCCTTGGATTGTTATTGTGAATTCTGGGAGTTATGTACTCCTTTCAAATATATGTGTGAATTCTGGGAGGTAGTATGATGCTGTGAGGATGGGGAATTTGATGAAGGAGGAAGGAGTGCAGAAAAATTCAGCTCATGGTTGGATAAAGGTGGAAAATGTTGTTCACAAGTTTCTGGTAGGTGACAGATCACACCCTCGATCTGATGAGATTTACCGTGCACTCGAAGGGCTCGGTCTTATGATTGAGGAGAGAAATGTATATTTTCCCTTCTAAACAAACAACATCTGTGTGAATTTGGGCCCCAAGTGTTTCTAGAGAGCATTAAGCTGAGAACTTAGGTGCAAAAGATATATTACCAGTAGTAGCTATGGGACATATAGCATATAGAGAAAGGAAGCATCAAAACTTGTGATCTGTAGTCGAAGGGCTAGCTAGCCTGTGGGAAGCCATAACAGTTCTTGGATTGGAAGCATCACATATGGTGTTTTCTAACTGAAAGCAGCTGAACTAGCTTATGGCAACCAGGACAGTTCCTGCTTGAAATGAAGGCATCAAAGGCTGTGATTTATAGTAAAAAAGAAAGGCAGCTCAGAGGCAGAAGCATGGCTGAGGGATAAGAAGCAACATCAACCTGTCATGACATATCATTAGTTCACTGTTCTTAACTATTCTACTTTCAGCCATTGTATGTTTTATTTCATCTTTCCCCTACTATAACCCTCTGCTGCACCCGAACCTACATTTTTACCTAACATAAACCCCCTCATCCCCCATGCATTCCCAGTTTATCAGCACTTTACCACAATCACCTTCATCTGTGGCTACCTCACTTACACTATCTCATGACCGTGCACAACTGCTACAAAACACCAACACCTTTCACACACTTATGCTCACCTGTAGCCTCACTTATAGCCTCACCTGCATCTTACCTTCAGTCACATTTTCACAGTAAGGTTTGTAGCACAGCACTGCACCTCTTCCCTGTTACTTACCACAGTAAGCATCAATACACCACTTACTGCAGCATCATACATTTCCCTTGTTTCCTGCATCACTCCAACTCCCCCACTGACGCAGTTGCAGCTACCCTTTCTCATTATTAATAAATTCCAATGATCCCCTGTATCCTCTATTTAGCCATCTTCAGTCAATCCTGCATCTCATCAAGGCACAACACCCATGAATTCTATCATTAGAGCACTGCTAAAGTACTTCACTAATTGCATCACACCTGCATGCATTTTTTGCACTAAACCCTTGTATTTCCTGTAAATAGCACTGTTCATCACAGCACAATAACACCTTGTTGTAACACATTTTTCACCTATTGTAACCACCATTCATGATGCACAACACTCTGTCTACCTGCTATGCAATGCACTCACATGCTACACTTTGCAGCATTGCCCATAACTACTCTATACACATCATCCCTTGTTGACATTCCATCTACACAACATTCATTCTATGATACCCATTGTATTCTCATTTTTACTTGACATTGCTATTTCATCCACGTGCACTACCTCGCAATATGTCACTTATACTGCATATGAGTATATACATTCCCCATTTTAATATAAATATCATGCTTAGATGTATATATGTATATATGCTCTCTTCATTAGCCTAGAATATATACCTCTCTTCATGTCACATGTGCATTTATTTTCATATATGCTTTCCCATTTAGTATGAATGCTTGCCTATATATCTTTTTAATCAATGTGTATATATTTCTCTCATCGGCATGTATACATATATTTTCTTTCTTAAGGGTAGATGTCTCACTTAGCTATAAACATGTCGACTTTGCCATGATATATTCCGTATCTTTAGCATATTGCTCTACATTAACCTTGTTTTGCAGAGATGTATGAAAAATGTTGGTTTTCTCTATTAAATTAGAATTTTATCATCTCAAATCCCCTTTCAATGATGTAATAGCTAGATATCAATGAGAATATTTACTTTTCAACATAGATTAGAATGTATGAGCATGTAAATATTACTTGTTTCATATTAATTTTCTCTTTCATTAAAAAAAATCCACAAATGTGAAGGAATTAACATCGAGGGTTCACAAATTGACCCAGGTTCGAGAGCGTAAACAAGCATGAATTAGGCAATATGAGTGTTAATTAGGATAAATTGGTAGAACCCACTTCGCGGGTTTGCATGAATCCCATGAAAACTATCAATATGATTCAAATCATGAGTTTAAGACTCTTACTCGTACACATTCGAGTGGATCACATGAGACATCTAGGATTTGTATGCATGATAGGGAGGATAGAAGGGAGAGCTCAAGTCATTTAGAGCATCGTAAGGATCAATGCAATAGGACTGACCTCTCAGAAGCACACGAATCACCACATGGTTTATAGAGTTTCTCAACTCAATACGATCATATCAAGGTGTCATGTCATATGAACTCTTTGCATAGAAATACGAGTCAAGGTACTCATGTGTCACTTCCATCGTCCATACCCAACTCAACCCAACTTTATATAAGCATGTCACATCTACGGATAGGTTTGCGAGTGCTCTTAATGCGAGTTATGAGTTCGAAGATGAATCATATCTTGATCATGGTTTAGGATCTCAGTTTGATGAGAAAATTGAGGATGTTCCAAAATAAATTGATGATGTAAGGTTGAGTTTAGAGCCCTAGCATGATAAAGAGATAGAGAATGCAGAACCAAGTTCTGATTTCGACGTAGAATTTCAGAGCGACAAAGTGGTTGTTCCTACTTTTGTCATTTTAATGAGTGAACCCCACTTGCTCTGTGACAAATATCGCGAGATTTATAAAAATTTTGCGATAATATTGCGAAAAATTGCTTGAAAGTTTAAAATGATAATTTCTTGCAAGATTTTCAAAGCATGATGAATATCATGATATTTATATTTTAATAGATATTTATTGCGAAAATCATTGAGATTTTTATTTTAAATATATTTTATTTATATTTTCTCAAAAAAGTAAAATTTTATATTTTTAAATTTATTTTTATTGTCAAGATTTTACCAAAAAATACAAGATGTTTGATTTTTTCTTTTAAAATTCTAAATTGCAAAATATTTATTGAAGTGTTTCCGTGTTGTAGGTATTATGAAGATTCACTTAAGAAGAATTAGGCTCCGAGGATAAAGCCTTTCAACCCTGGAAGGAATGATGAAGAAGCATCACGATTCATGCCCCACATGCGAGGAGGGGACCAGGATCCAAATCCAAATTTTTGATCAAGGGGAGAGGGAAAGAAGGGAGGAAGGGTCAACTCCCTCTCTCCTTCTGGGTCGGTATGCATCTAGGACTCAACCCTCCGTGCCTTGTTTTTGTTTTGGTTCTAGATTTACATAAAAATATGTCAAAAAATATAAAAGAAATATCACGAACCTGCATATACTCTCATATGACTCAAAATAAATCCTAACAGTCATCAAAACTAGTCCTAATAAAATAAAATAAAAAAATTACATCAATTAAAAAATAAAAAAACTAACATTGCAAAATCTAATTCTTGACAAGATGTGATTGTGGGTGCTAAAAAATGAAGCCCAAACTCCTCAAGCTTGGCTTTAGCATTCATGTTCAATGGATCATTTTTTTTTAACGTGCTTTCTTCTCGAGCTCGCCCAGATGTGCTGCATCAGGTCCTCCTTGATCATCAAGGAGTATACCCACCTTCAGCCTTACAATTAGGAGTGCAAACCATGGGGCTCACAATCATCATGAATATATTTTCATGTTGACCATGCATTTAATATGTAAATGTATACACATGCACACCCACTTGGAATGGATTTACCTATGGATTTTTTCACCCTAAGGGCTCATTTGTTTCATTCTCATATAAAAGGAAAGACTTTACATGAAAATGACAACATATTTTTTAAAAAATCCTGCCAACTCAATGCATATAAAAGCTTTCCATAAGAAGTAGTAGGTGGTGGGAAAAGCTGAAGCATACTTTTTCGCTATGATGATTTGATGTTTGTTTCATTGATTGAGAGAAATGGTAAAATCAAGGTTGTTAGGTCAGCACTTTCCCATATAAGTTGCGTGAAACAAACAAGGCCTAAAGATGGGAAAACTTTCATATGGTAAGGGGCATGTTTATTGCCTTTTTCATATTTGCATTATGTTCATCCAATGTTGTGAGAGGCGTATGCCTCAGAGGCGAGGCGCACGCTCAAGGTACTGAGGCGTGCTGTGATGCTGTAAACACCCCAAATTTTCACCCTCATCCAGTGTTTGTCCATTTCATAAGTCATTACAGATCATTGCATGTCATTGCATGTATTCTGCATAGCATTGCATGTCATTGCATCTCATTTTCGAGATCCAGCACTCCTATTTTAAAACATTCAATCCAGATTTGAATTTTAAAGCTTTATTTCAAAATCAATTTCAAAACCTGGGTTTTTATTCAATACTCTGTCATTTTCCAACCCCAGGACTTTATATTTTGAAATATTTTCTCAATGAAACAATCTGGATTCATTTCAAATTCAAATTTTGATCGATTTCAATTCACAGATAAGACCCATTGAGGTGGTGTCGCTTGTGAATTCCTCTATTCATCAAATTTCTCAAATTTTTGAAAGTTTCAGTCCGATCAGGACTCTGTCTCAGAGTCCTAATCCAGTCAGGAGTTTGTTTTTAAGTCTGTTCTACTTCCATTTTCAGTATTTCTCGATTATTTTCAAAATTTAGGTCATTTTACAGAGTCCAGTTAGTTCAGGACTCTATTTTAGAGTTCGATCGAGTTAGGAGTCTAATCCTGACTGTGTTTTCTGACTTATTTCATCATTTCTTGATAAAATCTTTTGAAAATTCTTTCATTTGGCTTCTAAAATCTCAGAGTCCTAAGAGTTCAGGACTCTAACTCGGAGTTTCAGTTCGCTTGAGACCCTATTTTCAAAGATCTTGAATTTCAAATATCGATTTTAACCCCTTTTCAAAGCCATTTTCAGTGTTTATTTCAAAACTTTTAAAAACTCGATGTGGGCCCACTCATTTGGCACCATATCCAGAGGAATTCTAACTCAATTAGAACCCTATGCCATTTCAAAAATTCTAATTTTAAGATTACTTTTGAAAATCCTTTTGAAAACTCCTTCAATTTCAAGTTTTAAAATCATCTTTTTGTAAAAACTCAAGTAGGGCCCACTCGGGGTGGTGCCATATTCGAGTCAGTCAGGGCTAGACTAGGGTTAGTTGATGTCTTGGTTAGTGTTAGAGGTTTAGAAGAGTCAAAACCATTTTGAAAAACTCATTTTTGAAAGTTAGTTTTTAAAACTAGTGTTTTTAAAAGTTTTTAAAGGTGTTTTAAAAACCCAATGTGAGAAAATGCCAAGTGGCATCACATTTGAGGATTTTCTAGGATAGGCTAGTGGTTAATTAGGAATTATTTAGGATAATTTAGACTAGGGGTAGATAGGTAACTCCACCCCAAAATCGCCCCCCTTAGGAGAGTCCAAAATTTTTAAAATTGTCAATTTTCAAAACCTAAAAAAATTCTATAAATAGAGACCCATAGGGGGTCGATTTTTCCATCTCTCTCCCATTGGATTCTTGGAGCTTCTCTCTCCTCTCCAGCCCTTCCTCCATTGCAGCAACCTCAAGGTAATATTTTTCTTTAATTTTTAGTTTTTATTTAATGTTTTCCATTGTTTTAAGCATGATTTAGCCATTGGCACCATCATCTTCATGAATTAAACCATGGATTCAACCTCAAGAACCATCAAGAATCAGCAAGAACGATCCAAGAAGGTGATCTAACCCTGTTTTGGATGATTTACAGGGATTTTAATCCATTAGAATTGATTTAAATATGATTCTTTACATTATTAACCAATAAAATATATGATTTACCCTTTTTAATGGGTTAAATCTATGTTTTAAAGGTGATATCAAATTCCAGCCATTGATTCCCTGTTTTTATTTTATTTTCATGGTTTATTCATGTTTGTTTTATGTTCTACAGCATAAAAATAATTTTTATTTACTGTTTTATGGTTTATTTTATTGATTTACATTAGTTAATGCATGGTTTTTCAAGTTTCTTAAATTTCTGTGTGTTTTAGGTTTAGAACAGTAAAGATAATGTTATTTCGGATTGAAGTTCTCATTGTTTATTTCTGATTTTTTTATATGTGATGCATGCATGAGTTATTGAGTTACTGTAGAAAAATCAGAGGTTTTGGATCTCGGGAACCCTGTCAAAAAAATCAGACATCAAATCGGGTTTTTAAAGCTTTAAAATCGTGGTTAAAATCAGGAAGGTAACTTGCTGTTATGGATATTTCTCTCATCTTATATCTGATTTTAGATCTGTAAAGTGCTATGGATTCACATTGAGTAGATCTGTCTTCTGTGAATTTTTCAAATTTTTTGACCATTGTTTAGTATTTTTCCCCTTTCAGAGAATCTGTTTTTAAATTTAAAACTCGTTAGGGTTTACCAAAACCCTAATCAGACTTGTGTTAGTCATAAATCCCAAACCACAGATCCGATTTTAGATCTGTAAAAAGTGAGTATTGTTATTTTTCTATCTATTGCTCACCACTAAAATTTCAGAGATGTTTGTTTAGGATTGTTATTTATTTCTGTATTTTCAATCTGAAGTAGCCGTTTTAATCCCTGTTAAAAGTGATATATTTTAGCTCAGATTGTCGGAAGGGTTTCTCCCTAACCGGAGATGCTTTTCCCGATCTGTAAATTGGGAAATCTCTGTTTTCCTTTCTAGTTAGTCTCTGAAAAATTTCATAAATTTTCATGGAGATTTGACCCCTGGTTCAGGTATTAGATTGAAACTGGTTGGTGAATTAGGTCAAAAATAGCATATTTTTAAGGTTTAATGCAATTTTCGGATTAATTTAATGTCAAAAAATTATTTTTATGATTCCAATTCGACATTAAGGTTATAACAAGTGCAGGGACCAATTTTTATGGATTTTGGAATCCATTTGATGGCTGAATCAAGCAAATTGCAAAACTGGGTTCCTGAAAGATCCAAAAACACTGCAAAAATCACAAAATTTGTGATATTCATGGATTTTCGTGCATAAGCATATATTTTTAGGGTTTAATCATGTTCATAATCATATTAGGATGCTTTAGGTTTAATTTTGTGCTCATTTGATTTCATTTAGTGTATAAAACCTAAGTTTTTACCAAAATCTCTTTCTAAAAACCCTGATTTCAAGGCCATAGTCTTGCTATCGGGGGCAATTTGGTCATTTGACCTAAATTTCGAAATCCCTAACCCTAATTTCATATTTTTAATCATGTCATAGCATATTTGGTTTGAGTTTATTCCATTCAAATTTCAAAACTTTCATTTTATCAAAATATCTTTCTAAAAACCCTAATTTCAAGGCCATAGTCTTGTTATTAGGGGTATTTTGGTCATTCTGACCCCAATTTCGAAATTTCATATTTTACCTTTATTATTTCTTCATATTTTATCATTTTGATTTAAGGGAATCATGGCAAAAAGACTTATATCTAGCAAAATCCAACAATTTCCTGATATTGTTGGATAAATCTGGAAAAGCCAACATATTTTCATTAACCAAGTTTTCTAGTTTTGCAGGTACATTGAAGACTTTATTTTTCATGTATTTAAATTTCAATAGTGATGTAATTTGTAATTAAACTTTGGAATAAGAATTTACATTTCTTGCTTAGCTTAGGTTGCATTGCATATAGTTTATTTTTTTAAATAATGTTAATATGTGATGGATGATGATTCATGCATATTCAAATTCACCATGGTCTACACGAATGACACATGCACTAGCTTCTATGAAGTTTATAAACTTGGTGGAATTTGTATTTATGGCCATAGTCAGAATACGAATGATACTTAGATTTATGATCTTCACATTAGCCACATTCAGCCTACACTCTTAGGCTAACTTAAAAAATGCACTGCAATTTCTCAAAAATACAAAAAGTATTTCTCAATTTCTCAAACCCATATTCATTCATTTCATGCATTTGCCAATTCCAATTCAAATCTCAATTCAAATAAGTTTATTTTCTCAAAAATTTCCTAAGTCTTATTCAAAAATCGATTTTCTCAAAATATGGATTTGCCAATGATATTTCAAGTATTTCCCAAGTTCCAAATTCGATTTTCTAAGTTAGATTTTCAATTTCAAAGTTTAAATTCAAAGAAATCAAGTTTTCCAAAGTTATTTCACATTTCTCATAATCGATTTTCACAAAATTCTTATATTTCTTCAGAAATCGATTTTCACTTTCTCAGATACAATATCTCAACCATGATTCATGATTTTCAAAGAGTTTATTTTCCAAGAATCTTCCAAATATTTTCCAATATTTGAAGCAAACATCATGTTTTCAAATGTGCATTCTTAGAAATTCATAGCACATGCCTGATTCTTTGTGCATTTAGGAATTAGAATATGGTTTAGACAAGTTGAACAAAGCAAAGCATTTGATTGATCCTTGGTTCAATTACCCCTGGTAAAGGCGCCATGAACGGTTGAACCACGTACCGACAGGCGAGTCCCATTCTTCGAAATTATCCTGCATTTTAAAAACGGAGGCGAGTTATTTTCAAAAACTTTTTCAAAGGTCAGTTTGATTTGCAAAAGTAAAATTTTGCGATGATAACAGATGCGCAAATTGCCCCTCATCAACCTCCAAAACCCCCTCCTTCATCCCCAAGTCTTCCTCCTCCGCCCGATTCGTCGGCTGTGCTAACCCCAAGTGCCGGTGGATCCACCGCCATGTGCCGGCCAACTGCTCCTCCGTCGCTCCCTACCTCCCCTCCCACCGCTTCACTTCCATACCAGTTGTGAGAGGCATACGCCACAGTACCTGAGGCGTACGCCTCAGAGGCGAAGCGCAGGCTCAACGCCTCGCTTCGCCTCATCACATTTAACAACCTTGTGTTCATCATACATTTACATGTAAAAAAGCCGATCTGGTATGAGCTTGTTCGCAACCTGAATTTCCATCTGTTTAGCCAACATCTGATTGATTGAATATGGTATTCGGATTCCTATCCATTTACATCCTTAGGATCGTCTTCCAGTCTGCCCCATCGCACGGTTCGCACCCCATCACCTCGGAATACAACACTGCACCGGGTATGAATGGACTTGTTCTGGTCCAATGGACTCAGTCCAAGACAATGACCTACTTTAAGGTGTTTGCCTTGTGCCAGATCCATGATTAGCTCGAACATCTTTGACAAGTCCGGATTTGGCTACTTGCAAACCGAATCCACGTTAATTGGCCCACGGTCACATTTTTGTCGATTGGTGGGAATGGATCTTAACGTGGATTCGGCCCAATTTTCTTGAATACTGATCTTAGATTCTCAAGTAATAATCAAAATAACGTGGATTCGACCCAATTTTCTTAAATACTGATCTTAAAATAATATTCAAATGTGTATTCAGATCAGATTAGGCCATCCGAGAAGATCGGACTATTTGGATACAAATCAAAATTTCAATCAGGTCTATATTCCGATCCAGATGCAATTACAACAAAAAAGTTTTGCTGGACCCATCATTGTAAGACTAAAATTTGGATCTGGATGTAACTCTACCTCATCCTATATCAAATTGGATCCTGATCAGGTTTCAAGCTTTTTTCTTAAAATCCAGATTAACAACGATCCATCCTATATCCGATCCGTTTGCACCTCTACTTTTTTCCACACATTTGGATCCAAGTCAAGATTAGAAATGCATCAAATCGGGTCCAGTTCTGAGCTTACCCCGTGGCCAAAAATTGGCAACGCGGTAGGGCTGTCAATGGGTCGGGTACCCAACCCATTAGGGTATACCCGAACCCGCCCAAATAATAAAATTACTGGCTTCGGGTTCAGGTTTTGTCGGGTTATGAAAATGGAATCTCAAAGCCGAACCTGCATAATTTCAGTATTTCATTTTTATTAAAAGTACAATAAAATACTCTGGTCCTGGACCCGGAAAAACCATGACCCAAACCCAGCCCGAATAGCGGGTCCAAGCCTTATTGTTAATTCGTATCGTAGACCGGGTCGGCTTATATTCCGATACTAAAGTAAAACGATACGATACTAATTCCGGTTCAAGAACAGAAGCACGGATATAGATACTAAGGGTCGCGATCCACCGCCCTTTCGAGCGTCGTTTCGCGAGCAAACAATGGCGAGGGGAAAACCGGAGCCCTCCGTCGATCTCCAGAAGCCGAAGCTAAGCAAAGCCCTCGAGGACTACGGTAAGATCATCGTTTTCACCGGCTTCATTGCCCTTGATTTTTTAGGGTTTCTCTGATTCGATTGCTCGTTATCTTTTGTCTCTGCTTCGGGTCGTCTCGGTTCAGGGTGGGACGCGTTGCTGGCGTCGATCGCAGCCTTCCATGTGTTCATGGCGCCCTACACCAAGGTCGAAGAGAGCTTCAACGTTCAGGTATCTGCTGTTGGTTGTAATTCTACCCTGTTTTCTTGTTTAAATCGTTTTCTGTTGTAGCTTGGGAGTTTATGATTCTCTTTCTGTCACTTGATTATCGGAAACTTCAGATAGTGTGTGTGGCCGGAAGAAACAACAGACGTGTGTGTGTGTGTGTGTGTGTGTGTGTGTGTGCAAGAATTGATCAGCTGCTCATCAGTTGCTTGGTGGTGCAAGAATAGTGGATTATTAGTGTTTCAAGAAGGGGAAAACTATAGGTGTAACCACAGTGAGGAATGTGTAATTGTTAGTGCAATGACGTGTAATCGACATGTTTGGGTTGTGAAATCTCAAAAGGATTATGTGGCACTCTGACCGAGTGAAACTATGAAATTGCATTCATGCTTCCATTGCAGATATTATGGTTAACATAGAAGGGATCTCTATTTTTTCCCTGGGTAAGGGGGTGGGGAGGTCTTTGGAATTGCCGCTGTATTATAATATAGAAATTTATATATTGTCATGCACTTACCAGAAGCTGTGATTAGAGAAAGAAGAATGAGCAATGTTGAAGATGTAAAGTGTTTTGAGGATGAAGTTCGAAAGGTTTGGTGAAAGATGATGAAAGTAAAGATAGATTTTAGTTTGTGATTTTGTATTTTCTAATGCACTTTAATGTTTAAAGTAGGCTAGTTTGTTGCAAAGTTGACGTCCTTTGTAAGAGTCTACAAAATGGGTTTTATAAGCCTTTTAGAAATGTGGCATACATACTACGTTGGTGGAACAAAAGTTTAGCATTGGTCCAACTCTTTCCACCCTAACTTTAAGGGACAAAGAAATTAAAAAAAGATCTTGGAATTCTCCTGATAATTATGAATTATAAATAATTTGGATATTCTTTCTCATGTGTTTTTATTTTACTTTTTTTTTCTTATAGAGTAAAGATATTTTCCAAGAAACCCAAAAAAAGCCTTAGTAGGTCATGTTTCACTTGAGCCTGGTCTTGAACTTTCCCAGATCCATCGTTAGGCAAAATGGTCAGTTGTTACATTTTGTAGATTTTATGTTACTTCATAAGTTGGATTCTTGAATTTAATGTTTTTCCAAAATGAAGCTATTGGAAAAGCCTAATCATGTTACTGTTTGGACTTAGGCCCTTCTATTGGGTTTGCTAGTTTTGAATGATATAATGAAAGGGACCAAGAAGCAGAGCGTAACTAGAAATAATCGATACGGTGAACATTGAAGAACTTGAGCTATAATAAAATAGAGAAATATAAGCATGACAGTGAGGTAAGATGGCATTCTTATGGGGACTTGTGGTATGTTTGGTTGCATTCAAATTTGATTTGGAATCTGATGCCAATGAGAGAATAAATCTCATTTTCATGGCTAATCAAACATGTGATTTGCAATCTCATGCAAGTGAGAGAAATCTCATTTGCATGGCTAACCAAACATGTGACTTGAAATCTCATGCAAATAAGAAACATAATATGATTTGAAATCATATTTCAAATCACATTTAATTTCACATGAGATGCAACCAATCTTACCCTTCGTCTCTTTTAGGTGAGATGGGGCTAACAAAGTGTATGGATGCCATTGAAGTATCTAAAGCTTATAATGGAGTGTCCAGGCTATTAAGTTGGTAGATACAAGGGGAACATACATCTCAAATTGTCTATATCAAAATTATTAATGTGTGATGGGGGTAACACTATGTGAGGGCTGTACTGACAGTGGCAAGTGCATTTCAGATTAGTGATGGCTACATCGTGGATCTATGTTTAGTTCATGCTTGTTGTTAACTAAAGTATGATTCATACATTATGTGTACATGCATAATTAGTGGAGATAAGTAAAAGAGCAATGCTTTTAATTGATGAAACAAAGAAGTGAATATCACAAAAAGAGTAAAAGGGAACTATGTTGCATATGCTAAGCAGTAGCCAACAATAAAATAACCTTTACATGTATGGGGTGTGTCTGTGTGTGTGAGAGAGGATCAAATAACTCATTTTCATTTATTTTTAGATGTTTTCAGATCTGATGGTTAATAGATTTGACAACTGTAAAAAGGACAAAATTTTGTTTCATACTTGTAGTGGTGAAAAGTTAGCTGCCTGTAGTTTGCAGAAGCAAAGCAATTTCACATGCTTGTATGATTGGGCTACTAGTAGAATTATTTACTTTGATTGAGATTCTAGTAGCATTATGTTCTATGCATGAATATAAAAGTTTTAAAGGATCCTGAGCTGGGATGGACGGAGACAAGTTCAGATTGGAATCTCCCCCACGCCAGGGTCTCGTTGCGTTCCATCGAGCCATCATCTTGTTGGGCTTGGTGAGAACTAGGACTAAGTCGACCCTGGCTTGGGCATAATGCTTGGCTGAGCATGATTAGAATATGTCACAAAAAGGGAAAAAAATCAAACTCAAGCCATACTGGGGTCAGTTGGGCTCTTCCAAGTCTCTCTCCTCCTTAGAGATGACAAGTTCATTCATGCCACAATAATAGAGAATCCGGTTGATATAGGTAGAACTAAAACATTTAAAGTATCCATGCTTTTTAATTTTAACATAATATTACGATTAGTGCAATGTACCCAATTTATCTTTTAACTCCAATTTATTTAAAAATTTATTTCCATATACATAACAGGTGGGGGATTTTTGTGCTAGTTTCTTGTTAAAGCGTTATTAGATGTGTTTTTCTGTTGTTGACTGTGATATTTGCTTGTGATATATATATATATATATATATATATATATATATATATATATATATATATGTTCACACTTCACATCCTTTGCATTTTTCTCAAAAATATTTAAATTTTATGTTTGCTTTGTGCGCTACTCTGTGGCCAAGTTCTTTCAAATTTGTTTATGTACTATTACCTGTACAGGAAACTGATCAATTTCTTTTCTTGTTATTTTCATGTAATGATCGTTTAAGGCAATGCATGACATTATTTATCATCACCATCACCTTGAAAAGGTAAACTTCTTTCCCTCTTTGTATTATATATAATAGTTAGTGCAAATTCCTTGAAACCCTGTACCTTTTCACCTAAACTCCAAAAAAACCTTTTGTGTTGTCATAGATGCCAAACAACAATGCAATTGTTCCCTTACTCTACTTATCTTCAGTTTGTATTTGTAGTCCAAATTACAGATTTTCCCTTTTAGTTGCTTCAAATCCCTCATTTGCAGCAGAATGTTCTATTTTTCTTTTAGTTTTTAAATTTTGGAATGTGTTTCTCATGGTAACATTGGTGGCTAGCTGTTGAACTAGTTAAATGGTTATAGGATTTTAGCTCATGCGATCACAAATTGTCTATAAAATCCCATATCCTGGTTGATTTTGAATCCTCAGATTTTGCTCCAGTCTCACACATATAAATAAATAAATTTAGAAAGTCACGTTCCCCGTTTCCGTTTCCCAACACATTTCTCGTTTCCATTTCCCTTCCTGGCAACCTTGATTTCATCTATATAACCACCAGCATATCTGCCTCTATTGTTTGTTTAATAGGGCATTTGACTTAGTTTTAAAAAGTGCTCGTCAGGGCCTAGGCGGATGACCCCTAAAAGGACTATTCGGGGCCTAGGCAGGACCAGAAGAACAAAGCATAAAAAAACATAGAAATGTTACAATAAATAGTTAAATTTATTAACAAACATATGATTGTGACTATGATTGAAGTATAAGTGTGTAATTAAAAGCAGTGCCTAGGCGGAAAAATATGCCCCTACCATCGACACCCATAAGACTAGGTGATGGCTCTGGCATGTAGGTGCCGCTTTGGCAACCAAGGCATTTGAAATCCAAATTTTAGAGTGTTTTTTCTTGAATTGGAAACGGTGAATGTTGCTGCTATTTGTTGATTGACCTGTTAGACCATGTCCAGTTTGTATTAGGTCTGGCTCACCATCCACCTGAGCCATGTTAGTCTTAATAGTGGTTGGATTTAGCTTGGCATCTTCCTGACTGGATCAGATTAGGATTGGACTGGATCAGATTCACATGCATCTGTACCAGATCTGCAACTTGTCTTGCTCAGGTTTCATGGAGTTGGAGCTGGGATACAATCCCAGGTGGCGTGTGTGACACTACTATTGTGCCAAACCTTAAGCTGTATGAAATGTGCATTTCACGCTATACATGATTTGAATTTGGTTTTGACCATTTACAACGAAGTTGCAATGGAGTAAAGTATACAGTAACTCAGACTTGAATCCAGATCTGCATTCAGAAGTACATTAGGTTTGAATTGGATGAACTGGTTCATCCTTTTTTCAACCTTAAACATATCTTTGATTCTTTCTTTAACAGATAAATCAGAGGGACCCTTTCATGGTGATTATCCTGGACTTTTCGTAGTTTCATATGGCCATTGGAGCAGCTACAGTGTTTGTAGGATTGTATCTTGTAAAGGAAAATCACCCGCAATGACAGAAAGCATCAAAATCAGGGGTTGTTGAGAGTAACTCATCAAAAGTGTATATTCTTGAGGAGAAAACTACCAGAAAGGAAAATGTTGCCTCAAGGAATGCACTTGCTAGACCATTGGAGGAGGATCAATATCCAAATGTTAGTTTTTTTTTTTTTCTGAAAATATAGCAAACTTTTATGATGTAGGGTTGGACCAGTAAATTCTCTTTTACTTTATGGTTTCCATTATCTGAAACTTTAGGGAAGAGGGGAAGGCATTCATGATACTGCATGGGCCATCTAGATTAGGTGAATGCAATTTGTTCTTGGAGATTTAATCTTATAGCATCTGAAAATGATGACTAATTGCATTAAGATTTTATTTTCATTTTTCTTTTGTGCAGTATGATCATTTTGAATTCCCTGGGGTCGTGCCCCGCACATTTGTAGGTAAGATTTATTTTTTGATGTGAGTTCTTGTTACCAGCATTTGGTAACTAATTACATTTCTTTGTTTATTCATGTCTCTCTCTTTTTATATTTCACTATTGGTCATTACATTTATAGACTTGTTCATCAAATGGAACTAGGTTTTTGCCTATGCTTGCAATGGCTGCTCTTTTTCTGATATAACTATTAATGAACTTTACTCCGATCCCTTTTGTGTTTAGAAAAAGAGAAAGAAAGAAATATCAAAATTCACATTGGTTGCAGGAGTAAACAATACAAACTATACATAATGTCATCTTTAACAGGAGTGTGTGTGGAATTGTGAGTAACAAGATATGTTCACTTATGTGTAGTGGTTCAACCTTCAATAATATAATGCATACAGGTTTTAACTGTGCCTGAATTTTAGTAAGAGAATTGAGTCAGCCTTTGATGCCCAACAAGTACTTTAATGATCACTAGATGTAGAAAATTAACTCTACAAATATAGAAAAATATCATGACTAGATAACGGTGTGGTACAAAGACAAAACTACCCTGATAGGAGAAAACAATGTCAAGGTATGCGTAATGTTGTCTTTCACACAAACACGTTTAAGAGTGTGAGTGACAAGATACATTGTTCATTTGAAGGTAGTTGGTGATGTCTACTATTAAAGATTGACTGTATGAAATGAGAGAAATAGGAGAATTACATAGCGGCGGGGTAAAAAGACAAACTTATCCTTGCATGAGAAAACAATTATATGGCGTTCGTCATGGTTTAACCTTCAATAATGTAATACATGTGGGTTCTGAATATGCTTGAATTTAGTGAGTAATCTGAATCGGCCTTTGATCTTCGATAAGTACTTCGATCATAGTTAGAACCCTGTGAAAAAGAGAAATGGTAGAACCACAATTATGATGAGCTTAGTTGTCATAAGCGCTAGGCGGAGCCTAGGCGGTGAGCCCCTAAAAAGGCCTAGGCGGTACCCAAAATACAAAAAAATAAAAAAAAACATAAAATACGTAAACAAACTACTAAAATTAATAAGGAACATGCATACAACATAAAATCAATCAACAATAAGCAATAGACAAATAATATGTCGTCGAACACTGTAAAGCAATTATATTACATAACCTGCTCAAACAAATTAAGAATAAATTAATAATTGAATAAAAAAATGATACAACTAACAATGCGAATGAACATTCTAAAAAAAAATGTGTATGCAACTGCCAATCAGAATCAAAATAAGACAATGCAAAAATCATGCAAATAAGGCAATGCAAAAATTATTGTATAAATATATCTTTAATGTGTATATATTAATTATGTGTAGCAAAAACCTCATGCCACATTATGCATGATGATAAAAAAAGAGAATTTTTTATCTCATCAAGAAACACTATCTAAATGCTAAAATACACAAGCACACAACTACACACATGGTAAAGCAATCATGCTGATGAAAAAAAAAGAAATAAATTTTCATCTCATCAAGAAACACTATCTAAATGCTAAAATACACACACATACACAAGTGCGCAATTACATACATGGTAAAGCAATCATGCTGACTTATCTGGGTTGAAAAAGCTGATGTTCGTATACTTGTATGGTGGTATATTGTGAGCAGTGGTTGTAACATGCGAGTCCCTGCAGTGGCAGGGCATAAAACAATGAAGTTTTTTTCCCATGTAATAATCACACGAGATACGAAGGGGGAACATAATACAATGCATAAATCAGATGAGAGAAAAGAGGGTAAAAGGGAGACGAGAGAAAAAGGGGGAAGAGAGAGAGAGAGAGAGAGAGAGAGAGAGAGAGAGAGAGAGAGAGAGAGAGAGAGAGAGAGAGTAACGACCCCAACTTATCCTCGTGAAAAGTGATTTTTTTTCTTAAAAAAATTGCGGAAACCAAACCTAAGGATCCAGGGTCTCATAGATTTAATAAATACCAAACCACAAAAGATAGTGCATTGAATCAACGAAGGAATAATCAACTTTATTAACCAATAAAATAAATGTCATAAAAATTAGAAATAAATAAATAATCTGTAACATAGAGCCACTTTGTCAAGAACATTAGAACATGTCACGCAAAGTCGTAGGCTCCATGTAGCAGTCACCTCATCACTGAGCTTCCGGTCCTGAAAACATTTTTGAAATACAAGCTAAGAACTAGAGTTCTTTGTATGAATTCCTCTGAAAATTCAAACAGAAAGAAAAAAGCATAAACCAAATTCATGCAAAAATTCAGAAGAATATAACAACAACAATTTTATAATCAATTTATCATTTAAGCATTTAAAACAAGTACCATGCAACAACAATTTTCATACGAGACATAATAAGTATGAATACATGAACTAATGCAGAACAATAAAGATGCATAAATAACTTATTAAGTTATTATCAGAGTTTCTTTTGTATTCATGTCCCTATTAAATGCACACAATTTTAGTTTCGCTTTTCATTAAATCTACAGATACTCAAAACGGGCACAACAATTCCTGAAGTCCAAGTTAGGTTCTTAGTTGTAGCCTAATACATAATTTTTAATTTATTACTGGGTTTCACATTTGTTTCTTGATCGATATCAGGAATCAACACCATCCATCGAAACATTAGAAATCAACATCTAATGTCAGGACATCAGGGAAATCAACATTCACTAACGCCACTTTTTTAGTATACCAATAACAACAATTGTGTCAACAACACCACTCACAAGCAAAGTGACTGAAATCTCCCTAAAATCGTGGCCGGGAGGCGAACTACCACATTGAGTTCATGGACACAATTTTACACAGAGTTTTAGTATCCTCACGGTTTTTCCAAAACTGCTATTTAAGATTTTCATACTGTGGAAGAGACATCCCAGAAGAAAATTAATTACATTGTTTGTCTCTTTGAACTTTTTAACAAATTCAAGTTCTTTACACAAGAACCGTTTTGCAAATCAACATGCAAAACCCAACTCAGACCTTGACCTATTACATTTTAATAGTGCAATAATTTTGGAAAGCCAATAATTTCAGAACAAATTTTGCAATGCATAAACAAATTTAGAGCAACACATGCTCCGAGCTCACATGACCCACAATGGTTCATATCTGACCACAAAATCATTTCAAGTGATATATGCATCTTATGCAAAATTCTTAGTGAACATGCCCATACTTGATCAAAACATGCCCACAATGCACATTCCCTCACACACAATAAGAATGCACATATAAAATAATTTGCATACGCATGCGAACATATGCTTACAACATTCATTAACATGATTCAATTTATGCATAAGCTCTCAAACATGCGCGTGATCATATTCTTGCAAACATCAAAATGAATTTCATAATTTTCAATGTGTATGACATGAGCATTTGCCACATGATAATTGAATGTACAACATGCATAATTTATATTCAACATGTGTATAAATATTTTGTCTCATCCGGCACCATGACATGCGATCAACCGCATGTCGCTGTGGTGTTAAGGCAAGCAACAACGTGTTGCCCGCAGCATGCTGTGTTGCCAATGTGCACATCAAGGTGCTGTGAATAGCACCATGTGGCTGCACATAGGGTGCAATACTGCTGCTCCTAACCCCTGCCAAATGCAGCTGAAAACATGCCGCATCTAGCAGGGCTATACGCAGCCCAACAAAACAGCAAGACATAATTTTAATGAGGTGAGTCATTGCTGATGATGGACAACCTACAACATGACGCGCAACTTTGGACGGCAAAACAGATTACTATATATAACAATAACATGGTTTGGTATGCACAATAACCGAACAGGTTTTATTATTCATGATGTGTACAACATCAACAGTGTGATAAACCAAATCAGCCCGATAGTATTCATAGCAGTGAAACAATTTAACAAGCAAACAACATATCAAACTCTTGATATACATAACAAAAAATGTTTTTGATATACGTAATCAGTAAAAAGTTTACATCTACCACATAATGCTAATCTGATCAGCATCTTTGCCTGTCGCAGTTTTGTTTTGACAGTCACAAAATATTGTCAAAACCGAGTTTCCTAAGGTAAAGCTCAGCTGATGACAATTGGCCATACTAAATCAATCTAATAACCAAACCTGAATTTCAAACAGGAAAATAAACTTTCACGACAGCCCACATATAGGTATTAAAAACAGATTTTATAACCAGAAACCAGATTGATAACAGTCGGCCAGCCATCGGCTACTAACATGACCAAAAGAAATATGCTCATTGGTTTTAAATGCTCAATACAGTCCACGACAAGTCATGTAAAAACCTGATTATCTGTCCAACCTTAATGAATTTAATAACAATCCAAGAAGTAACATGTTAAAATCTGATTTTTCTTTTTCAGTCCATCAAATTGAACTCAATAACATTCCATAAAACATTTTGTTAAATCTGATTACCAATCCATCAGATTGACTCAATAACAGTCCATAAAATGACAGGTTAAATCTGATTACTAGTCAGAAAGAAAATTTTAATAACAGCCCACCTTATAGGAGTCAATCCATTTTTTTTTTAATGAAATCAAACTGATGCAAATCTGGCCAGCATAAAAGCATCACACAACAAAGCAGTTTGAATGCAATATGTAGAAAAATAAACAGCCTATTACACCAGTCAATTTCTTTTTTTTTTTTTTGAACATGAAGAATAGAAAACCGACCTATGCCAAAATCGACAAGGCCAAAGCTTATATATATATACATATTCATAAAAAACACACTCGGTAACAATAGATTACAAGCATATTATCATGAACAAAAATATCAAAACATATCTACATGCTTCCTTTATTATTTTTTTTTCATGTAAAAACTAAGAATCATAGGTATTCAGAAATCTGAAAATATATTTACATATATTTTCAGATTTGCGCACATAGGGAAATCAATACATATATAAAAAATGATACAAATACATTAATTTACTAAAAGCAACAATACATATATCTAAATATATGTTGTTTCACAACCAGATTTTCCTTTTTTCCTCAAACCCTTATATGAATCAAGTTTTTACCTATTCCTTTCCGTAAAAACTTAGAGAGAAACTCATACCTTAGTTTAGAAACGAAAATAGATAAAAAAAATTGTCGGATATTGGATGGAAAAGACAAATCTTCCGCCTTCCTCTTCTTCTTCCTTCCTCTCTTTCCCTCTCTCTTCTCTTTTTTTTTCCTTTCTTTTCCCCTTTTCCTTCTCTCTCTTTTTTTCTAGAAAATGAGATCTAGAGAGAGAGATTAGTTAGACCTCTTATATATATATTTTAAATCTTATCTCTAAAAGGCTCCTCTAGAGGGTAGCCTCTAGAGATCTCTATGCTATAGAGGATAGAGTTCTACCAAATATAGAATTCTATCTCTATCTATTCTCTCCTTATTATCCTCTTATTATCTTATCTTTTTTTTTAATTATAGGTTTATCAAGAGGGTGACGCCCCCTCTAGAAGATCTATCTAGGTAGAGTTCTACTCCATGTGGAACTCTACCTTATCCAATAAATAAAAATTTGAAAATTATTTAATTAATATGTAATTATTAAATAATTAATTTTTAGAATATTTCAGAGGGTGTCGCCCCCCTCTGGAAGTCCTCTCATAGTGGAATTCTCTCTTAATTTAACCTTTAAATTAAGTTTAAAGCTTCAAATTTGTTGCATTTGGATTTTGGATCCGGATTTGGATCCAAGATCCGAATTCATATCCAAAAATCCATATGTATTCCTACCTGGACTAGATCTTAGTTAATATGGGTCCTAGGCTGTGTCCAGATCCATATTAACTTGGATCAGATCCAATCTAGAAAAAGGTAAAAATAGAGGTGGGTCATTTTTTAAAAAACGCAATTTTTGAGCCAACCATAACTCAATTTCAGAAAAACGAAATACCAATGTTCTCAGAATTATGAGATGCATCTAATGGTATACTTACCTGATTTTTGCCTTCGAATTTCGCCTAAACTTAACTTGAATTTCGCTTGAATTTAGAGGTTAAAAACGAAAAGTTTTATAAATATTAATTGTCTCATTTTGGTCTTGCCAGTGGGCCCTGGGTCACACACAGACTCAGCTGATGTCACCTATATTTGAGGATGTTTTCCATGATATTTATCGTATTCAATAAAGTACTTAGCCAAAGTTTCATAATTTTAGAATTTAAAACCCATGAAAAAACACACGATATGAGAGAGAGAGAGAGAGAGAGAGAGAGAGAGAGAGAGAGAGAGAGAGAGAGAGAGGTACCCGTACCCATAGAGGGAGGAGAAGGTTGACCTTCTTCTTCTTCTTTGACTTTGCCCTAGCTAGAGAGAGGAGCAAAAAAAAGGAAAAAAGGACTCTCTTTTCCCCTTTTTTATACACGTTGACAACAATCAATGAAAAAAAAAGAACGACTTAGGTTTATGCCTAGGCAGTAATATAGGGCCCCACCACCCAAACCTTGTCGCCCATGCAGTGGGGTTGCGGCCAGGCAGTGCCTAAGCGCCATCTTTGACAACTAAGATGATGAGGAAAAAATAAAAAACTACCCTATATGAGAAAACAATGATAAGGTTTCGTGATGACACTTATGACATCCAGTACGAAAGTGTGACCGACAAGATAAGATGCTCATTTGCTTATAGAGGCTCAACCATTAACAATATAATGCATGAGTTTTGAATTTGCCTGAATTTTGATGAGAAAACTGATCGAGTGGTTCATAACCAAGTAGTTTAATGATAGGTAGTATTAGAAAATAACCCTTAATAACCAAGTAGTTTGATGATGGGTAGTATTAGAAAATAACCCTATGAAGGGAGATAAATAGTTGGACTACACATTGGTGAGGTAAAAAGACAAAACTACCTTTATAGGAGAAAACAATGTAGATGTATACATAGTCTTCAACAAGAACAAACATGAATGTGTGAGTGACAAAATATGATGTTCATTGACAAGTACATTGATGATGGTTAGTATTAGAAAAGAACCATATGAAAATAACAAAATACTAGCTCTACATAATTGTGGAGTAAAAGACAAGACTACCCCTTAAGAGAAAACAATATCTATTCACACATAATGCCATCTTCTTCATGGACAACTGTAAAAGTGTGAGTGGTAAGATATAATGTTTATTTACCTATAGGGCTTGAACTTTTAACAATCTAATGCTTGTGGGTTTTGACAATGCTTGAATTTTGATGAGTAAAGTAATTGGGCCTATGTTCTCCACTAGGTACTTTGATGATGACTAGTATTGAAAAATAACCCTATAAAAAGAGATAAATAACATGACTACAATGGAGTGTTAAAAAGACAACTACTCGTGTGAGTGAAATTGATATGAATGTATTAATAATGTTGTCTTCAACAATAACTATGGAAGCGTGAGTGATAAGATATGATGTTCATGAACTTGTATTTCCTATTAAAAGGGAGAAATATCATTCCTAAACAATGCTAAGAGGACAAGGCTTATCCTGTAACAAAGAACAATACGACTACACAATGGTGGGGTAAAACAAGAAAACTACCTATATAAGAGTAATCAACATCAAGGTATACATAATGTTGTTTTTAAAAAAGTGTAAAAGTGTGTGACGAGATGATGTTCATCAACCAAGGTTTGATTATGACTAGTATTAGAAAATAACCTTACAAAAAGAGAGAAATAGCAAAACTACACATTTGTGGGGTAAAAAGATAAAACTACCATTGTATGAGGAAGGAACACAAAGCTGAGTTACCGGAAGCTTCTTAGATAGGTGGGAAGCTTGCTTTGAAAACCCGATACTCCTCGCTTATGAAACTTGATGAAAATCTCGATTCTCCCACGCTTCTCTTATGCTTTGCACATGCTTCATCTATTCTTCTTATATGTTCTCTTGCTCTGCTTTTCATGTTTTTTATGTGTTTTCTCTCACATTTCTCACTCACTTTCATGTGCTTTCTTTAAATTGGCAGTCATCATTTTTAGATTTTGTTAAATATTTAATTTTTACACTAAAAGATCATGAAATTTGAGAAGTCACTTTTATTTTAGTTTTTATTTGCATTTCATTTCGATTTCTATTCAATTCTTATGTTACTTTTTGTTATTCCTTGCTTCCCGCTTCCTATATATTTTAAAATGCATTTTTCTCGCTTCTGCTTCCCGTATCGTTTTTCGCTTCCGCTTCCTAGTTTGGCAACCTTGACACAAAGTATACATAATGCAATTTTCAACAAGAACAACTGTGGATATGTGAATGACAAGATATATCACTTCCATGGTAGTTCCACCTTCAATAATATAATTCCTGCAGGTTTTGACAATGCCTCAGTTTTAGTTATTGAACTAAGTGGGTCTCTGATGTCCAAGAAGTACTTTGATTATCACTCGCATTAGAAAATTAATGCTACAAAAAGAAAAAAGACAAAACTACCTCGATAAGAGAAAACAATATCAAGGTATACATAATGTTGTCTTCTACAAGAACACATGTAAAAGTGTGTGACAAGATATAATGTTCATCAATAAGTTGATCGCTATTATTAGAGATTGACCCTACAAAATGAGACAAGAGAACCAAGGTTGTAAGTATCGTATCGTAACCTGTATCGGTCGGGCCCAAAATAAGATACGTATCATATCATAAAAAATCATATTTTTTGAAAAAATTTAAAAAATTCTAAAAAACTAGAAAAAAGAGCAAAAATTCTAAAAAATCATTACACATGAACCAATGATGAAATGCACAAAATACAACCATAAAATCATATATGAAGCATTTATGCTTCTATGAGCTAAATAAGACATCATCGATCATCAACTATCTCACAAGAATGCAAACTATTAGTATCTTGCAATTAAGAACATGCCACAAGATTCATACTTTCCTATTGCTGGCATTGCCATTTCTTGACATACTAAATTTTTTTGACATGCAGGGGCAACATTTTGACGTGTCCTGACTAAATGATGCTTCAACTGAGAGATACTCGAAAAAACAATATGAAAATAGTTTCACTCAATTTTTAATCGGTTTCACTCATTAATTGAGTGCCCCATTGCCATACGGGATCATTTGTGCTATCTTCCCCCCCAAAACTAAATAAGAAACAAATAATAGTATTTTTTTTACCTTAACCCACTTCCTTGAGTAGAAAAAACCCTTTCTCTTGCACACGGATCGACACCCAAATCGCTCTCACGGCTCCTACAGTGCGTGGATACCTCTCTAATGGCCTCTACACAAATGAGAGAGTCGACCCTTAAGAGGTGTTTAAAACCCAAAATATGAGAAATTACTTTTTGGCCCTTTTTAAAGTGCGTCGGCACTATATCGTACGATACATGCCCGTATCATACAATAGACACCCGTATCGCGATACAAGTGTGTATCATATCATTTTTCTAAAAAGTAACGATACATATTGTACTATACACTATGATACAAACAATATTGACGATAACTCCATGGGGTGGGGTGAAATAACTAACCTACCCTTGTATGAGCCAACAATAACAAAGTCATCGTAATGCCATCTTCAACAAGATAGAGCATGAAAGTGCAGGTGACAAGATATAATGTTTAGTAACCTATACTGGTTGAAACTTTAACAATATAATGCATGCAAGTTTTTGACCATGCCTTAATTTTGATGAGTGAGCTAAGTGGGCCCTTTCATCTCTAACAACCACTATGATGATGGCTAATAAATCCTATGAAAATACATAAATAACAACTCTGCATAATGATGGGGTAAAAAGAGAACACTACCGCTATATGAGAAAACAATAACAAGGTATTCATCATGTCACTTTCTACAACATCGAGTGTCAAAGTGTGAGTGACAAGATACAATGCTCATTTAACTATAGAGGGCCAACCTTTAAAAATATAATATATGTAAGTTTCGAACATGCCAGAATTTTAATGAGAAAACTGAGTGGGCCTTTGATCTCCAACAAACACTTTGGTGATGGCTAAGTATTAGATATTAACCCTCCTAATGGAGATAAATAACTTGACTATGCAGTGGTAGGATAAAAGACAAAAGTACCCTTGTAGGAGAAATTAATGTCGACGTATATACAATGTTGTCTTCAACAACAACAAGTGTGAAAATGTAAGTGACAAGATATAAAGTTCAACAACAAATATTATGATGATGGCTAGTATTAATAAGTTTATGAAAAGAGAGAAATAATAGGTGTACACAATAATGGGGTAAGAGGTATGATTATCCCTGTAAGAGAAAACAATGTCCAAGCACACAAAACCATTGTGAAAGTGAGTAATACAATACAATGTTCATTTACTTATAATGGTTAATGCATGTGGGTTTTGACCATGCATGATTTTTGATGCGTGAATTGATCGAAACTATGATTGTAACGACCCCAATTGTCCCTCAAAAAATTATGATTTTTTCTAAACAATTGTGAAAAACCTCCCAAGGACCCATGGTACATCATAGATTTAATATATCCATTCCACACATAGAGTCAATTAAAAATAATAAATCGATTTAATATATCTATTCCATACATAGAGTCAATTAAAAATAATAAATCAAATTACATTTATTTAATCCATAAGTCAAAAAGTTCAAAATATAAAATCGACTCAATCAAATTGTGCACACAGGTCAGAACCCAAGCCACCAAGTCACAAAGCCTAGAGTCCTCCAGCCAGTCAGTCCTACACATCACTGAGTCTCTGCGCCTAAAAAATAGTTTTAGAAAATGGGTAAGAACCGAAGTCCTCATACGAATTCCTCTAAAAATCTAACAGGAAAGGAAATAACATAAATTAAATCATGCACAAATTTAAGAGGAAATCACAAGCAATAATTTACTAGAACTAACTTATCATTCAAGCATTCAACAACATCATGCTAAATCAGATATTAAAAAATGCATGAAAGTAATGTTGAACAGTAAAGGATGCATGATTTAATGCACATGCATGAATAACTTCTTAAGTTATTTATTAGAGTTGCTTTTGTATGCACGTCTCTATTAAATATACACAAATTTAATTTTTACTTTTTCTTAAAAATCTGCAGATACTCAAAACGGGCAAAGTTCTCGAGGTTCAAGGTAGTTCTCAGTTATAACTTGACACACAATTTGTATTTTAATTATTGGTTTCCACACTTGTTCTCCGACCGATATCATGAATCCTCACATTCCATCAGAACATTAGGAATCCTCAACCAATGCCGGGATATCAATAAAAATTCACAATCATTGACGCCATTTTCTTGGTATACCAATAACTACAGCCGAGTCAACAACAC